>NW_025957471.1:0-34789 GCF_023159225.1 Perognathus longimembris pacificus
GGGTAGGCAGCTGTATATCAGGGAGTAAACCCTTCTGAGAATAAAAACAGGTGGAGCTTGAGAAGGTAATTACACAGGGGAAAGGATAATGTACTGGGAACTCCTCAGAAGAATCTGATTTGTGGTGAGGGGAGAGAGATAAAAGCTCATTCAGGAACGACATGAACATGCTGCGTAGGTAGCTGTTTATCAGTAAATATCTCCACTGAGATTAAGAAAAGCAGTAGCTTAATAAATTAAGTCCTTCCTGGTATGGTTACTGTACTGGTAACTCCCAAAAGAATCTGGATAGTGGTGAGGGAACAGAGAAAAACGCTCATTTAGGACCTGCACTTACGAAGGGGGTAGGCAGCTGTATATCAGGGAGTAAACCTTCTGAGAATAATAACAGCTGGAGCTTGTTAAGGAAATTACACAGGGAAAGGATAATGTACTGGAACTCCTCAGAAGAATCTGATTTGTGGTGAGAGGAGAGAGATAAAAGCTCATAAGAACGACATGAACATGCTGCGTACGTAGCTGTTTATCAGTAAATATCTCCACTGAGATTAAGAAAAAGCAGTAGCTTAATAAATTAAGTACTTCCTGGTATGGATACGTTACTGGTAACTCCCCAAAAGAATCTGGATTGTCGTGAGGGAACAGAGAAAAAAAGCTCATTTAGGAACGACATGAACATGCTGCGTAGGTAGCTGTTTATCAGTAAATAACTCCACTGAGATTAAGAAAAGCAGTAGCTTAATAAATTAAGTACTTCCTGGTATGGTTACTGTACTGGTAACTCCCCAAAAGAATCTGGATTGTGGTGAGGGAACAGAGAAAAACGCTCATTTAGGACCTGCACTTACGAAGGGGGTAGGCAGCTGTATATCAGGGAGTAACCTTCTGAGAATAAAAACAGCTGGAGCTTGTTAAGGTAATTACACAGGGGAAAGGATAATGTACTGGGAACTCCTCAGAAGAATCTGATTTGTCGTGAGGGGAGAGAGATAAAAGCTCATGTAGGAACGACATGAACATGCTGCGTAGGTAGCTGTTTATCAGTAAATATCTCCACTGAGATTAAGAAAAGCAGTAGCTTAATAAATTAAGTACTTCCAGGTATGGATACTGTACTGGTAACTCCCCAAGAGAATCTGGATTGTGGTGAGGGGAGAGAGATAAAATCTCATTTAGGAAAGACATGAACATGCTGCGTAGGTAGCTGTTTATCAGTAAATATCTCCACTGAGATTAGGAAAAAGCAGTAGCTTAATAAATTAAGTACTTCCTGGTATGGTTACTGTACCGTAACTCCCCAAAAGAATCTGGATTGTGGTGAGGGAACAGAGAAAAAAGCTCATTTAGGACCTGCACTTACGAAGGGGGTAGGCAGCTGTATATCAGGGCGTAAACCTTCTGAGAATAAAAACAGATGGAGCTTGTTAAGGTAATTACACAGGGGAAAGTATAATGTACTGGGAACTCCTCAGAACAATCTGATATGTGGTGAGGGGAGAGAGATAAAAGCTCAATTAGGAACGACATGAACATGCTGCGTTGGTAGCTGTTTATCAGTAAATATCTCCACTGAGATTAGGAAAAGCAGTAGCTTAATAAATTAAGTATTTCCTGGTATGGTTATTGTACTGGTAAATCCCCAAAAGAATCTGGATTGTGGTGAGGGAACAGAGTAAAAAGCTCATTTAGGACCTGCACTTACGAAGGGGGTAGGCAACTGTATATCAGGGAGTAAACCTTCTCAGAATAAAAACAGCTGGAGCTTGTTAAGGTAATTACACAGGGGAAAGGATAATGTACTGGGAACTCCTCAGAAGAATCTGATTAGTGGTGAGGGGAGAGAGATAAAAGCTCATGTAGGAACGACATGAACATGCTGCATACGTAGCTGTTTATAAGTAAATATCTCCACTGAGATTAAGAAAAGCAGTAGCTTAATAAATTAAGTACTTCCTGGTATGGTTACTGTACTGGTAACTCCCCAAAAGAATCTCAATTGTGGTGATGGAACAGAGAAAAAAG
This sequence comes from Perognathus longimembris pacificus, assembly GCF_023159225.1. NCBI lineage: Eukaryota > Metazoa > Chordata > Mammalia > Rodentia > Heteromyidae > Perognathus > Perognathus longimembris. The sequence continues at coordinate 2,023 of NW_025957471.1, forward strand.
CTCATTTAGGACCTGCACTTACGAAGGGGGTAGGCAGTTGTATTTCAGGGAGTAAACATTCTGAGAATAAAAACAGCTGGAGCTTGTTAAGGTAATTACACAGGTGAAAGGATAATGTCTGGGAACTCATCAGAAGAATCTGATTTGTCGTGAGGGGAGAGAGATAAAAGCTCATTTAGGAACGACATGAACATGCTGCGTAGGTAGCTGTTTATCAGTAAATATCTACACTGAGATTAAGAAACGCAGTAGCTTAATAAATTAAGCACTTCCTGGTATGGTTACTGTACTTTTAACTCCCCAAAAGAATCTGGAATGTGGTGAGGGAACAGAGAAAAAAGCAAATTTAGGACCTGCACTTACGAAGTGGGTAGGCTGCTGTATATCTGGGAGTAAACCTTCTGAGAATAAAAACAGCTGGAGCTTGTTAAGGTAATTACACAGGGGAAAGGATAATGTACTGGGAACTACTCAGAAGAATCTAATTTGTGGTGAGGGGAGAGATATAAAAGCTCATTTAGGAACGACATGAACATGCTGCGTAGGTAGCTGTTTATCAGTAAATATCTCCACTGAGATTAAGAAAAGCAGTATCTTAATAAATTAAGTACTTCCTGGTATGGTTACTGTACTGTTAACTCCCCAAAAGAATCTGGATTATGGTGAGGGAACAGAGAAAATAGCTCAGTTAGGACCTGCACTTACTAAGGGGGTTGGCAGCTGTATATCAGGGAGTATCCCTTCTGAGAATAAAAACAGGTGTAACTTGTTAAGGTAATTACACAGGAGAAAGGATAATGTACTGCGTACTCCTCAGAAAAATCTGATTTGTGGTGAGGGGAGAGAGATAAAAGCTCATTTAGGAACGAAATGAATATGCTGCGTAGGTAGCTGTTTATCAGAAAATATCTCCACTGGAATTAAGAAAAGCAGTAGCTTAATAAATTAAGTACTTCCTGGTATGGTTACTGTACTGGTAACTGCCCAAAAGAATCTGGATTGTGGTGAGGGAACAGAGAAAAAAGCTCATTTAGGACCGGCACTTACGAAGGGGGTATGCAGCTGTTTATCAGGGAGTAAACCTTCTGAGAATAAAAACGGCTGGAGCTTGTTAAGGTAATTACACAGGGGAAAGGATAATGTACTGGGAACTCCTCAGAAGAATCTGATTTGTGGTGAGGGGAGAGAGATAAAAGCTCATTTAGGAACGACATGAACATGCTGCATACGTAGCTGTTTATCAGTAAGTATCTCCACTGAGATTAAGAAAAGCAGTAGATTAATAAATTAAGTACTTCCTGGTATGGTTACTCTACTGGTAACTCCCCAAAAGAATCTGGATTGTGGTGAGGGAACAGAGAAAAAAGCTCATTTAAGACCTGCACTTACGAAGGGGGTAGGTAGCTGTATATCAGGGAATAAACCTTCTGAGAATAAAAACAGCTGGAGCTTGTTAAGGTAATTACACAGGGGAAAGGATAATGTACTGGGAACTCCTCAGAAGAATCTGATTTGTGGTGAGGGGAGAGAGATGAAAGCTCATTTAGGAACGACATGAACATGCTGCATACGTAGCTGTTTATCAGTAAATATCTCCACTGAGATTAAGAAAAGCAGTAGCTTAATAAATTAAGTACTTCCTGGTATGGATACTTTACTGGTAACTCCCCAAAAGAATCTGGATTGTCGTGAGGGAACAGAGAAAAAAGCTCATTTAGGAACGACGTGAACATGCTGCGTAGGTAGCTGTTTATCAGTAAATAACTCCACTGAGATTAAGAAAAGCAGTACCTTAATAAATTAAGTACTTCCTGGTATGGTTACTGTACTGGTAACTCCCCAAAAGAATCTGGATTGTGGTGAGGGAACAGAGAAAAAAGCTCATTTAGGACCTGCACTTACGAAGGGGGTAGGCAGCTGTATATCAGGGAGTAACCTTCTGAGAATAAAAACAGCTGGAGCTTGTTAAGGTAATTACACAGGGGGAAGGATAATGTACTGGGAACTCCTCATAAGAATCTGATTTGTCGTGAGGGGAGAGAGATAAAAGCTCATGTAGGAACGACATGAACATGCTGCGTAGGTAGCTGTTTATCAGTAAATATCTCCACTGAGATTAAGAAAAGCAGTAGCTTAATAAATTAAGTACTTCCAGGTATGGATACTGTACTGGTAACTCCCCAAGAGAATCTGGATTGTGGTGAGGGGAGAGAGATAAAAGCTCATTTAGGAAAGACATGAACATGCTGCGTAGGTAGCTGTTTATCAGTAAATATCTCCACTGAGATTAGGAAAAGCAGTAGCTTAATAAATTAAGTACTTCCTGGTATGGTTACTGTACCGGTAACTCCCCAAAAGAATCTGGATTGTGGTGAGGGAACAGAGAAAAAAGCTCATTTAGGACCTGCACTTACGAAGGGGGTAGGCAGCTGTATATCAGGGCGTAAACCTTCTGAGAATAAAAACAGATGGAGCTTGTTAAGGTAATTACACAGGGGAAAGTATAATGTACTGGGAACTCCTCAGAACAATCTGATATGTGGTGAGGGGAGAGAGATAAAAGCTCAATTAGGAACGACATGAACATGCTGCGTTGGTAGCTGTTTATCAGTAAATATCTCCACTGAGATTAGGAAAAGCAGTAGCTTAATAAATTAAGTATTTCCTGGTATGGTTATTGTACTGGTAAATCCCCAAAAGAATCTGGATTGTGGTGAGGGAACAGAGTAAAAAGCTCATTTAGGACCTGCACTTACGAAGGGGGTAGGCAACTGTATATCAGGGAGTAAACCTTCTCAGAATAAAAACAGCTGGAGCTTGTTAAGGTAATTACACAGGGGAAAGGATAATGTACTGGGAACTCCTCAGAAGAATCTGATTAGTGGTGAGGGGAGAGAGATAAAAGCTCATGTAGGAACGACATGAACATGCTGCATACGTAGCTGTTTATAAGTAAATATCTCCACTGAGATTAAGAAAAGCAGTAGCTTAATAAATTAAGTACTTCCTGGTATGGTTACTGTACTGGTAACTCCCCAAAAGAATCTCAATTGTGGTGATGGAACAGAGAAAAAAGCTCATTTAGGACCTGCACTTACGAAGGGGGTAGGCAGTTGTATTTCAGGGAGTAAACATTCTGAGAATAAAAACAGCTGGAGCTTGTTAAGGTAATTACACAGGTGAAAGGATAATGTCTGGGAACTCATCAGAAGAATCTGATTTGTCGTGAGGGGAGAGAGATAAAAGCTCATTTAGGAACGACATGAACATGCTGCGTAGGTAGCTGTTTATCAGTAAATATCTACACTGAGATTAAGAAACGCAGTAGCTTAATAAATTAAGCACTTCCTGGTATGGTTACTGTACTTTTAACTCCCCAAAAGAATCTGGAATGTGGTGAGGGAACAGAGAAAAAAGCAAATTTAGGACCTGCACTTACGAAGTGGGTAGGCTGCTGTATATCTGGGAGTAAACCTTCTGAGAATAAAAACAGCTGGAGCTTGTTAAGGTAATTACACAGGGGAAAGGATAATGTACTGGGAACTACTCAGAAGAATCTAATTTGTGGTGAGGGGAGAGATATAAAAGCTCATTTAGGAACGACATGAACATGCTGCGTAGGTAGCTGTTTATCAGTAAATATCTCCACTGAGATTAAGAAAAGCAGTATCTTAATAAATTAAGTACTTCCTGGTATGGTTACTGTACTGTTAACTCCCCAAAAGAATCTGGATTATGGTGAGGGAACAGAGAAAATAGCTCAGTTAGGACCTGCACTTACTAAGGGGGTTGGCAGCTGTATATCAGGGAGTATCCCTTCTGAGAATAAAAACAGGTGTAACTTGTTAAGGTAATTACACAGGAGAAAGGATAATGTACTGCGTACTCCTCAGAAAAATCTGATTTGTGGTGAGGGGAGAGAGATAAAAGCTCATTTAGGAACGAAATGAATATGCTGCGTAGGTAGCTGTTTATCAGAAAATATCTCCACTGGAATTAAGAAAAGCAGTAGCTTAATAAATTAAGTAATTCCTGGTATGGTTACTGTACTGGTAACTCCCCAAAAGAATCTGGATTGTGGTGAGGGAACAGAGAAAAAAGCTCATTGAGGAACTGCACTTACGAAGGGGGTAGGCAGTTGTATATCAGGGAGTAAACCTTCTGAGAATAAAAACAGCTGGAGCTTGTTAAGGAAATTACACAGGGGAAAGGATAATGTCCTGGGAACTCCTCAGAAGAATCTGATATGTGGTGAGGGGAGAGAGATAAAAGCTCATTTATGAACGACATGAACATGCTGCGTAGGTAGCTGTTTATCAGTAAATATCTCCACTGAAATTAAGAAAAGCAGTAGCTAATAAATTAAGTACTTCCTGGTATGCTTACTGTACTGGTAACTCCCCAAAAGAATCTGGATTTTGGTGAGGGAACAGAGAAAAAAGGTCATTTAGGACCTGCACTTACGAAGGGGGTAGGCAGCTGTATTTCAGGGAGTAAACCCTCTGAGAATAAAAAGAGCTGGAGCTTGTTAAGGTAATTACACAGGGGAAAGGATAATGTACTGGGAACTCCTCAGAAGAATCTGATTTGTGGTGAGGGGAGAGAGATAAAAGCTCATTTAGGAACGACATGAACATGCTGCGTACGTAGCTGTTTATCAGTAAATATCTCCACTGAAATTAAGAAAAGCAGTAGCTAATAAATTAAGTACTTCCTGGCATGCTTACTGTACTGGTAAGTCCCCAAAAGAATCCGGATTGTGGTGAGGGAACAGAGAAAAAAGCTCATTTAGGACCTGCACTTACGAAGGAGGTAGGCAGCTGTATATCAGGGAGTAAACCTTCTGAGAATAAAAACAGGTGGAGATTGTTAAGGTAATTACACAGGGGAAAGGATAATGGACTGGGAACTCCTCAGAAGAATCTGATTTGTGGTGAGGGGAGAGAGATAAAAGCTCATTCAGGAACGACATGAACATGCTGCGTAGGTAGCTGTTTATCAGTAAATATCTCCACTGAGATTAAGAAAAGCAGTAGCTTAATCAATTAAGTATTTCCTGGTATGGTTACTGTACTGGTAACTCCCCAAAAGAATCTGGAGAGTGGTGAGGGAACAGAGAAAAACGCTCATTTAGGACCTGCACTTACGAATGGGGTAGGCAGCTGTATATCAGGGAGTAAACCTTCTGAGAATAAAAACAGCTGGAGCTTGTTAAGGTAATTACACAGGGGAAAGGGTAATGTACTGGGAACTCCTCAGAAGAATCTGATTTGTGGTGAGGGGAGAGAGATAAAAGCTCATTTAGGAACGACAATAACATGCTGCGGACGTAGCTGTTTATCAGTAAATATCTACACTGAGATTAAGAAAGCAGTAGCTTAATAAATTAAGTACTTCCTGGTATGGTTACTGTACTGGTAACTCCCCAAAAGAATCTGGATTTTGGTGAGGGAACAGAGAAAAAAGGTCATTTAGGACCTGCACTTACGAAGGGGGTAGGCAGCTGTATATCAGGGAGTAAACCCTCTGAGAATAAAAAGAGCTGGAGCTTGTTAAGGTAATTACACAGGGGAAAGGATAATGTACTGGGAACTCCTCAGAAGAATCTGATTTGTGGTGAGGGGAGAGAGATAAAAGCTCATTTAGAAACGACATGAACATGCTGCGTACGTAGCTGTTTATCAGTAAATATCTCCACTGAGATTAAGAAAAGCTGTAGCTTAATAAATTAAGTAATTCCTGGTATGGTTACTGTACTGGTAACTCCCCAAATGTATCTGGATTGTGGTGTAGGGAACAGGGAAAAAACTTCATTTAGGACCTGAACTTACGAAGGGGGTAGGCAGCTGTATATCAGGTAGTAAACCTTGTGAGAATAAAAACAGCTGGAGCTTGTTAAGGTAATTACACAGGGGAAAGGATAATGTACTGGGAACTCCTCAGAAGAATCTGATTTGTGGTGAGGGGAGAGAGATAAAAGCTCATTCAGGAACGACATAAACATGCTGCGTAGGTAGCTGTTTATCAGTAAATATCTCCACTGAGATTAAGAAAAGCAGTAGCTTAATAAATTAAGTACTTCCTGGTATGGTTACTGTACTGGTAACTCCCCCAAAGAATCTGGATAGTGGTGAGGGAACAGAGAAAAATGCTCATTTAGGACCTGCACTTACGAAGGGGGTAGGCAGCTGTATATCAGGGAGTAAACCTTCTGAGAATAAAAACAGCTGGAGCTTGTTAAGGTAATTACACAGGGGAAAGGGTAATGTACTGGGAACTCCTCAGAAGAATCTGATGTGTGGTCAGGGGAGATAGATAAAAGCTCATTTAGGAACGACATGAACATGCTGCGTACGTAGCTGTTTATCAGTAAATATCTCCACTGAGATTAAGAAAAGCAGTAGCTTAATAAATTAAGTAATTCCTGGTATTGTTACTCTACTGGTTACTCCCCAAAAGAATCTGCATTGTGGTGAGGGAACAGAGAAAAAAGCTCATTTAGGACCTGCAGTTACGAAAGGGGGAGGGAGCAGTATTTCAGGGAGTAAACCTTCTGAGAGTAAAAACAGCTGGAGCTTGTTAAGGTAATTACACAGGGGAAAGGATAATGTACTGGGAACTCCTCAGAAGAATCTGATTTGTGGTGAGGGGAGAGAGATAAAAGCTCATTTAGGAACGACATGAACATGCTGCATAGGTAGCTGTTTATCAGTAAATATCTCCACTGAGATTAAGAAAGCAGTAGCTTAATAAATTAAGTACTTCCTGGTATGGTTACTGTACTGGTAACTCCCCAAAAGAATCTGGATTGTGGTGAGGGAACGGAGAAAAAAGGTCATTTAGGACCTGCACGTACGAAGGGGGTAGGCAGCTGTATATCAGGGAGTAAACCTTCTGAGAATAAAAACAGCTGGAGCTTGTTAAGGTAATTACACAGGGGAAAGGATAATGTACTGGGACCTCCTCAGAAGAATCTGATTTGTGGTGAGGGGAGAGAGATAAAAGCTCATTAAGGAACGACATGAACATGCTGCGTACATAGCTGTTTATCAGTAAATATCTCCACTGAGATTAAGAAAAGCAGTAGCTTAATTAATTAAGTAATTCCTGGTATGGTTACTGTACTGGTAACTCCCCAAATGAATCTGGATTGTGGTGAGGGAACAGAGAAAAAAGTTCATTGAGGAACTGCACTAACGAAGGGGGTAGGCAGTTGTATATCAGGGAGTAAACCTTCTGAGAATAAAAACAGCTGGAGCTTGTTAAGGAAATTACACAGGGGAAAGGATAATTTCCTGGGAACTCCTCAGAAGAATCTGATTTGTGGTGAGGGGAGAGAGATAAAAGCTCATTCAGGAACGACATGAACATGCTGCGTAGGTAGCTGTTTATCAGTAAATATCTCCACTGAGATTAAGAAAAGCAGTAGCTTAATAAATTAAGTACTTCCTGGTATGGTTACTGTACTGGTAACTCCCCAAAAGAATCTGGATAGTGGTGAGGGAACAGAGAAAAACGCTCATTTAGGACCTGCACTTACGAAGGGGGTAGGCAGCTGTATATCAGGGAGTAAACCTTCTGAGAATAAAAACAGCTGGAGCTTGTTAAGGAAATTACACAGGGAAAGGATAATGTACTGGGAACTCCTCAGAAGAATCTGATTTGTGGTGAGAGGAGAGAGATAAAAGCTCATAAGAACGACATGAACATGCTGCGTACGTAGCTGTTTATCAGTAAATATCTCCACTGAGATTAAGAAAAGCAGTAGCGTAATAAACTAAGTAATTCCTGGTATGGTTACTGTACTGGTAACTCCCCAAAAGAATCTGGATTGTGGTGAGGGAACAGAGAAAAAAGCTCATTTAGGACCTGCACTTACGAAGGGGGTAGGCAGCTGTATATCAGGGAGTAAACCTTCTGAGAAAAAAAACAGCTGGAGCTTGTTAAGGTAATTACACAGTGGAAAGGATAATGCACTGGGAATTCCTCAGAAGAATCTGATTTGTGGTGAGGGGAAAGAGATAAAAGCTCATTTAGGAACGACATGAACATGCTGCGTAGGTAGCTGTTAATCAGTAAATATCTCCACTGAGATTAAGAAAAGCAGTAGCTTAATAAATTAAGTAATTCCTGGTATGGTTACTGTGCTGGTAACTCCCCAAAAGAATCTGGATTGTGGTGAGGGAAGAGAGAAAAAAGCTCATTAAGGACATGCACTTACGAAGGGGGTAGGCAGCTGTATATCAGGGAGTAAACCTTCTGAGAATAAAAACAGCTGGAGCTTGAGAAGGTAATTACACAGGGGAAAGGATAATGTACTGGGAACTCCTCAGAAGAATCTGATTTGTGGTGAGGGGAGAGAGATAAAAGCTCATTCAGGAACGACATGAACATGCTGCGTAGGTAGCTGTTTATCAGTAAATGTCTCCACTGAGATTAAGAAAAGCAGTAGCTTAATAAATTAAGTCCTTCCTGGTATGGTTACTGTACTGGTAACTCCCCAAAAGAATCTGGATAGTTGTGAGGGAACAGAGAAAAACGCTCATTTAGGACCTGCACTTACGAAGGGGGTAGGCAGCTGTATATCAGGGACTAAACCTTCTGAGAATAAAAACAGCTGGAGATTGTTAAGGAAATTACACAGGGGAAAGGATAATGTACTGGGAACTCCTCAGAAGAATCTGATTTGTGGTGAGAGGAGAGAGATAAAAGCTCATAAGAACGACATGAACATGCTGCGTACGTAGCTGTTTATCAGTAAATATCTACACTGAGATTAAGAAAAGCAGTAGCGTAATAAATTAAGTAATTCCTGGTATGGTTACTGTACTGGTAACTCCCCAAAAGAATCTGGATTGTGGTGAGGGAACAGAGAAAAAAGCTCATTTAGGACCTGCACTTACGAAGGGGGTATGCAGCTGTATATCAGGGAGTAAACCTTCTGAGAATAAAAACACCTGGAGCTTGTTAAGGTAAATACACAGTGGAAAGGATAATGTACTGGGAACTCCTCAGAAGAATCTGATTTGTGGTGAGGGGAAAGAGATACAAGCTCATTTAGGAACGACATGAACTTGCTGCGTAGGTAGCTGTTAATCAGTAAATATCTCCACTGAGATTAAGAAAAGCAGTAGCTTAATAAATTAAGTAATTCCTGGTATGGTTACTGTGCTGGTAACTCCCCAAAAGAATCTGGATTGTGGTGAGGGAACAGAGAAAAAAGCTGATTAAGGACATGCACTTACGAAGGGGGTAGGCAGCTGTATATCAGGGAGTAAACCTTCTGAGAATAAAAACACCTGGAGATGGTTAAGGTAATTACACAGGGGAAAGGATAATGTACTGGGAACTCCTCAGAAGAATCTGATTTGTGGTGAGGGGAGAGAGATATATACTCATTTAGGAACGACATGAACATGCTGCATAGGTAGCTGTTTATCAGTAAATATCTCCAATGAGATTAAGAAAAGCAGTAGCTTAATAAATTAAGTACTTCTTGGTATGGTTACTGTACTGGTAACTCCCCAAAAGAATCTGGATTGTGGTGAGGGAACAGAGAAAAAAGCTCATTTAGGACCTGCACTTACGAAGGGGGTAGGCAGCTGTATATCAGGGAGTAAACCTTCTGAGAATAAATACAGCTGGAGCTTGTTAAGGTAATTACACAGGGGAAAGGATAATTTACTGGGAACTCCTCAGAAGAATCTGATTTGTGGTGAGGGGAGATAGATAAAAGCTCATTTAGGAACGACATGAACATGCTGCGTAGGTAGCTGTTTATCAGTACATCTCTCCACTGAGATTAAGAAAAGCAGTAGCTTAATAAATTAAGTACTTCCTGGTATGGTTACTGTACTGGTAACTCCCCAAAAGAATCTGGATTGTGGTGAGGGAACAGAGAAAAAAGCTCATTTAGGACGTGCACTTACGAAGGGGGTAGGCAGCTGTATATCAGGGAGTAAACCTTCTGAGAATAAAAACAGCTGGAGCTTGTTAAGGTAATTACACAGGGGAAAGGATAATGTACTGGGAATTCCTCAGAAGAATCTGATTTGTGGTGAGGGGAGAGAGATAAAAGCTCATTTAGGAACGACATGAACATGCTGCCTACGTAGCTGTTTATCAGTAAATATCTCCACTGAGATTAAGAAAGCAGTAGCTTAATAAATTAAGTACTTCCTGGTATGGTTACTGTACTGGTAACTCCCCAAAAGAAAATGGATTGTGGTGAGGGAACAGAGAAAAAAGCTCATTTAGGACTTGCACTTACGAAGGGGGTAGGCAGCTGTACATCAGGGAGTAAACCTTGTGAGAATAAAAACAGCTGGAGCTTGTTAAGGTAATTACACAGGGGAAAGGGTAATGTACTGGGAACTCCTCAGAAGAATCTGATTTGTGGTGAGGGGAGAGAGATAAAAGCTCATTCAGGAACGACATGAACATGCTGCGTAGGTAGCTGTTTATCAGTAAATATCTCCACTGAGATTAAGAAAAGCAGTTAGCTTAATAAATTAAGTAATTCCTGGAATGGTTACTGTACTGGTAACTCACCAAAAGAATCTGGATTGTGGTGATGGAACAGAGAAAAAAGCTCATTGAGGACATGCACTTACGAAGGGGGTAGGCAGTTGTATATCAGGGAGTAAACCTTCTGAGAATAAAAACAGCTGGAGCTTGTTAAGGAAATTACACAGGGGAAAGGAAATGTACTGGGAACTCCTCAGAAGAATCTGATTTGTGGTGAGAGGAGAGAGATAAAAGCTCATATATGAACGACATGAACATGCTGCGTACGTAGCTGTTTATCAGTAAATATCTACACTGAGATTAAGAAAAGTAGTAGCTTAATAAATTAAGTAATTCCTGGTATGGTTACTGTACTGGTAACTCCCCAAAATAATCTGGATTGTGGTGAGGGAACAGAGAAAAAAGCTCATTTATGACCTGCACTTACGAAGGGGGTAGGCAGCTGTATATCAGGGAGTAAACCTTCTGAGAATAAAAACAGCTGGAGCTTGTTAAGGTAATTACACAGGGGAAAGGATAATGTACTGGGAACTACTCAGAAGAATCTGATTTGTGGTGAGGGGAAAGAGATAAAAGCTCATTTAGGAACGACTTGAACATGCTGCGTAGGTAGCTGTTAATCAGTAAATATCTCCACTGAGATTAAGAAAAGCAGTAGCTTAATAAATTAAGTACTTCCTGGAATGGTTACTATACTGGTAACTCCCCAAAAGAATCTGGATTGTGGTGAGGGAACAGAGAAAAAAGCTCATTTAGTACCTGCACTTACGAAGGGGGTAGGCAGCTGTATATCAGGGAGTAAACCTTCTGAGAATAAAAACAGCTGGAGCTTGTTAAGGTAATTACACAGGGGAAAGGATAATGTACTGGGAACTCCTCAGAAGAATCTGATTTGTGGTGAGGGGAGAGAGATAAAAGCTCATTTAGGAACGACATGAACATGCTGCGTACATAGCTGTTTATCAGTAAATATCTCCACTGAGATTAAGAAAAGCAGTAGCTTAATAAATTAATTACTTCCTGGTGTGGTTACTGTACTGGTAACTCCCCAAAAGAATCTGCATTGTGGAGAGGGAACAGAGAAAAAAGCTCATTTCGGACCTGCAGTTACGAAGGGTGGAGGCAGCAGTATATCAGGGAGTAAACCTTCTGAGAATAAATACAGCTGGAGCTTGTTAAGGTAATTACACAGGGGAAAGGATAATGTAATGGGAAGTCCTCAGAGGAATCTGATTTGTGGTGAGGGGAGAGAGATAAAAGCTCATTTAGGAACGATATGAACATGCTGCGTAGGTAGCTGTTTATCAGTAACTATCTCCACTGAGATTAAGAAAAGCAGTGGCTTAATAAATTAAGTAATTCCTGGTATGGTTACTGTACTGGTAACTCCCCAAATGAATCTGGATTGTTTGAGGGAATAGAGAAAAAAGGTCATTTAGGACCTGAACTTACGAAGGGGGTAGGCAGCTGTATATCAGGGAGTAAACCTTCTGAGAATAAAAACAGCTGGAGCTTGTTAAGGTAATTACACAGGGGAAAGGATAATGTACTGGGAACTCCTCAGAAGAATCTGATTTGTGGTGAGGGGAGAGAGATAAAAGCTCATTTAGGAACGACATGAACATGCTGCGTACGTAGCTGTTTATCAGTAAATATCTCCACTGAGATTAAGAAAAGCAGTAGCTTAATAAATTAAGTACTTCCTGGTATGGTTACTGTACTGGTAACTCCCCAACAGAATCTGGATTGTGGTGAGGGAACAGAGAAAAAAGGTCATTTAGGACCTGCACTTACGAAGGGGGTAGGCAGCTGTATATCAGGGAGTAAACCTTCTGAGAATAATAACAGCTGGAGATTGTTAAGGTAATTACACAGGGGAAAGGATAATGTACTGGGAACTCCTCAGAAGAATCTGATTTGTGGTGAGGGGAGAGAGATAAAAGCTCATTCAGGAACGACATGAACATGCTGCGTAGGTAGCTGTTTATCAGTAAATATCTCCACTGAGATTAAGAAAAGCAGTAGCTTAATAAATTAAGTACTTCCTGGTATGGTTACTGTACTGGTAACTCCCCAAAAGAATCTGGATAGTGGTGAGGGAACAGAGAAAAACGCTCATTTAGGACCTGCACTTACGAAGGGGGTAGGCAGCTGTATATCAGGGAGTAAACCTTCTGAGAATAAAAACAGCTGGAGCTTGTTAAGGAAATTACACAGGGAAAGGATAATGTACTGGGAACTCCTCAGAAGAATCTGATTTGTGGTGAGAGGAGAGAGATAAAAGCTCATAAGAACGACATGAACATGCTGCGTACGTAGCTGTTTATCAGTAAATATCTCCACTGAGATTAAGAAAAGCAGTAGCGTAATAAACTAAGTAATTCCTGGTATGGTTACTGTACTGGTAACTCCCCAAAAGAATCTGGATTGTGGTGAGGGAACAGAGAATAAAGCTCATTTAGGACCTGCACTTACGAAGGGGGTAGGCAGCTGTATATCAGGGAGTAAACCTTCTGAGAAAAAAAACAGCTGGAGCTTGTTAAGGTAATTACACAGTGGAAAGGATAATGTACTGGGAATTCCTCAGAAGAATCTGATTTGTGGTGAGGGGAAAGAGATAAAAGCTCATTTAGGAACGACATGAACATGCTGCGTAGGTAGCTGTTAATCAGTAAATATCTCCACTGAGATTAAGAAAAGCAGTAGCTTAATAAATTAAGTAATTCCTGGTATGGTTACTGTGCTGGTAACTCCCCAAAAGAATCTGGATTGTGGTGAGGGAAGAGAGAAAAAAGCTCATTAAGGACATGCAATTACGAAGGGGGTAGGCAGCTGTATATCAGGGAGTAAACCTTCTGAGAATAAAAACAGCTGGAGCTTGTTAAGGTAATTACACAGGGGAAAGGATAATGTACTGGGAACTCCTCAGAAGAATCTGATTTGTGGTGAGGTGAGAGAGATAAAAGCTCATTCAGGAACGACATGAACATGCTGCGTAGGTAGCTGTTTATCAGTAAATATCTCCACTGAGATTAAGAAAAGCAGTAGCTTAATAAATTAAGTCCTTCCTGGTATGGTTACTGTACTGGTAACTCCCCAAAAGAATCTGGATAGTGCTGAGGGAACAGAGAAAAACGCTCATTTAGGACCTGCACTTACGAAGGGGGTAGGCAGCTGTATATCAGGGAGTAAACCTTCTGAGAATAAAAACAGCTGGAGCTTGTTAAGGAAATTACACAGGGAAAGGATAATGTACTGGGAACTCCTCAGAAGAATCTGATTTGTGGTGAGAGGAGAGAGATAAAAGCTCATAAGAACGACATGAACATGCTGCGTACGTAGCTGTTTATCAGTAATTATCTCCACTGAGATTAAGAAAAGCAGTAGCTTAATAAATTAAGTACTTCCTGGTATGGTTACTGTACTGGTAACTCCCCAAAAGAATCTGGATTGTGGTGAGGAAACAGAGAATAAAGCTCATTTAGGACCTGCACTTACGAAGGGGGTAGGCAGCTGTATATCAGGGACTAAACCTTCTGAGAATAAAAACAGCTGGAGATTGTTAAGGTAATTACAAAGGGGAAAGGATAATGTACTGGGAACTCCTCAGAAGAATCTGATTTGTGGTGAGGGGAGAGAGATAAAAGCTCATTCAGGAACGACATGAACATGCTGCGTAGGTAGCTGTTTATCAGTAAATATCTCCACTGAGATTAAGAAAAGCAGTAGCTTAATAAATTAAGTAATTCCTGCTATGGTTACTGTACTGGTAACTCCCCAAAAGAATCTGGATTGTGGTGAGGGAACAGAGGAAAAAGCTCATTTAGGACCTGCACTTACGAAGGGGGTATGCAGCTGTATATCAGGGAGTAAACCTTCTGAGAATAAAAACAGCTTGAGCTTGTTAAGGTAATTACACAGGGGAAAGGATAATGTACTGGGAACTCCTCAGAAGAATCTGATTTGTGGTGAGGGAAAAGAGATAAAAGCTCATTTAGGAACGACATGAACATGCTGCGTAGGTAGCTGTTAATCAGTAAATATCTCCACTGAGATTAAGGAAAGCAGTAGCTTAATAAATTAAGTACTTCCTGGTATGGTTACTGTGCTGGTAACTCCCCAAAAGAATCTGGATTGTGGTGAGGGAACAGAGAAAAAAGCTCATTTAGGACCTGCACTTACGAAGGGGGTATGCAGCTGTATATCAGGGAGTAAACCTTCTGAGAATAAAAACACCTGGAGCTTGTTAAGGTAATTACACAGTGGAAAGGATAATGTACTAGGAACTCCTCAGAAGAATCTGATTTGTGGTGAGGGGAAAGAGATACAAGCTCATTTAGGAACGACATGAACTTGCTGCGTAGGTAGCTGTTAATCAGTAAATATCTCCACTGAGATTAAGAAAAGCAGTAGCTTAATAAATTAAGTAATTCCTGGTATGGTTACTGTGCTGGTAACTCCCCAAAAGAATCTGGATTGTGGTGAGGGAAGAGAGAAAAAAGCTCATTAAGGACATGCAATTACGAAGGGGGTAGGCAGCTGTATATCAGGGAGTAAACCTTCTGAGAATAAAAACAGCTGGAGCTTGTTAAGGTAATTACACAGGGGAAAGGATAATGTACTGGGAACTCCTCAGAAGAATCTGATTTGTGGTGAGGTGAGAGAGATAAAAGCTCATTCAGGAACGACATGAACATGCTGCGTAGGTAGCTGTTTATCAGTAAATATCTCCACTGAGATTAAGAAAAGCAGTAGCTTAATAAATTAAGTCCTTCCTGGTATGGTTACTGTACTGGTAACTCCCCAAAAGAATCTGGATAGTGCTGAGGGAACAGAGAAAAACGCTCATTTAGGACCTGCACTTACGAAGGGGGTAGGCAGCTGTATATCAGGGAGTAAACCTTCTGAGAATAAAAACAGCTGGAGCTTGTTAAGGAAATTACACAGGGAAAGGATAATGTACTGGGAACTCCTCAGAAGAATCTGATTTGTGGTGAGAGGAGAGAGATAAAAGCTCATAAGAACGACATGAACATGCTGCGTACGTAGCTGTTTATCAGTAATTATCTCCACTGAGATTAAGAAAAGCAGTAGCTTAATAAATTAAGTACTTCCTGGTATGGTTACTGTACTGGTAACTCCCCAAAAGAATCTGGATTGTGGTGAGGGAACAGAGAATAAAGCTCATTTAGGACCTGCACTTACGAAGGGGGTAGGCAGCTGTATATCAGGGACTAAACCTTCTGAGAATAAAAACAGCTGGAGATTGTTAAGGTAATTACAAAGGGGAAAGGATAATGTACTGGGAACTCCTCAGAAGAATCTGATTTGTGGTGAGGGGAGAGAGATAAAAGCTCATTCAGGAACGACATGAACATGCTGCGTAGGTAGCTGTTTATCAGTAAATATCTCCACTGAGATTAAGAAAAGCAGTAGCTTAATAAATTAAGTAATTCCTGCTATGGTTACTGTACTGGTAACTCCCCAAAAGAATCTGGATTGTGGTGAGGGAACAGAGGAAAAAGCTCATTTAGGACCTGCACTTACGAAGGGGGTATGCAGCTGTATATCAGGGAGTAAACCTTCTGAGAATAAAAACAGCTTGAGCTTGTTAAGGTAATTACACAGGGGAAAGGATAATGTACTTGGAACTCCTCAGAAGAATCTGATTTGTGGTGAGGGAAAAGAGATAAAAGCTCATTTAGGAACGACATGAACATGCTGCGTAGGTAGCTGTTAATCAGTAAATATCTCCACTGAGATTAAGGAAAGCAGTAGCTTAATAAATTAAGTACTTCCTGGTATGGTTACTGTGCTGGTAACTCCCCAAAAGAATCTGGATTGTGGTGAGGGAACAGAGAAAAAAGCTCATTTAGGACCTGCACTTACGAAGGGGGTATGCAGCTGTATATCAGGGAGTAAACCTTCTGAGAATAAAAACACCTGGAGCTTGTTAAGGTAATTACACAGTGGAAAGGATAATGTACTAGGAACTCCTCAGAAGAATCTGATTTGTGGTGAGGGGAAAGAGATACAAGCTCATTTAGGAACGACATGAACTTGCTGCGTAGGTAGCTGTTAATCAGTAAATATCTCCACTGAGATTAAGAAAAGCAGTAGCTTAATAAATTAAGTAATTCCTGGTATGGTTACTGTGCTGGTAACTCCCCAAAAGAATCTGGATTGTGGTGAGGGAACAGAGAAAAAAGCTGATTAAGGACATGCACTTACGAAGGGGGTAGGCAGATGTATATCAGGGACTAAACCTTCTGAGAATAAAAACACCTGGAGATGGTTAAGGTAATTACACAGGGGAAAGGATAATGTACTGGGAACTCCTCAGAAGAATCTGATTTGTGGTGAGGGGAGAGAGATATATACTCATTTAGGAACGACATGAACATGCTGCATAGGTAGCTGTTTATCAGTAAATATCTCCAATGAGATTAAGAAAAGCAGTAGCTTAATAAATTAAGTACTTCTTGGTATGGTTACTGTACTGGTAACTCCCCAAAAGAATCTGGATTGTGGTGAGGGAACAGAGAAAAAAGCTCATTTAGGACCTGCACTTACGAAGGGGGTAGGCAGCTGTATATCAGGGAGTAAACCTTCTGAGAATAAAAACAGCTGGAGCTTGTTAAGGTAATTACACAGGGGAAAGGATAATGTACTGGGAACTCCTCAGAAGAATCTGATTTGTGGTGAGGGGAGAGAGATAAAAGCTCATTTAGGAACGACATGAACATGCTGCGTACGTAGCTGTTTATCAGTAAATATCTCCACTGAGATTAAGAAAGCAGTAGCTTAATAAATTAAGTACTTCCTGGTATGGTTACTGTACTGGTAACTCCCCAACAGAATCTGGATTGTGGTGAGGGAACAGAGAAAAAAGGTCATTTAGGACCTGCACTTACGAAGGGGGTAGGCAGCTGTATATCAGGGAGTAACCCTTCTGAGAATAAAAACAGCTGGAGCTTGTTAAGGTAATTACACAGGGGAAAGGATAATGTACTGGGAACTCCTCAGAAGAATCTGATTTGTGGTGAGGGGAGAGAGATAAAAGCTCATTTAGGAACGACATGAACATGCTGCGTACGTAGGTGTTTATCAGTAAATATCTCCACTGAGATTAAGAAAAGCTGTAGCTTAATAAATTAAGTAATTCCTGGTATGGTTACTGTACTGGTAACTCCCCAAAAGAATCTGGATTGTGGTGATAGAACAGAGAAAAAAGCTCATTGAGGACCTGCACTTACGAAGGGGGTAGGCAGTTGTATATCAGAGAGTAAACCTTCTGAGAATAAAAACAGCTGGAGCTTGTTAAGGAAATTACACAGGGGAAAGGATAATGTACTGGGAAGTCCTCAGAAGAATCTGATTTGTGGTGAGAGGAGAGAGATAAAAGCTCATATAAGAACGACATGAACATGCTGCGTACGTAGCTGTTTATCAGTAAATATCTCCACTGAGATTAAGAAAAGCAGTAGCTTAATAAATTAAGTAATTCCTGCTATGGTTACTGTACTGGTAACTCCCCAAAAGAATCTGGATTGTGGTGAGGGAACAGAGGAAAAAGCTCATTTAGGACCTGCACTTACGAAGGGGGTAGGCAGCTGTATATCAGGGAGTAAACCTTCTGAGAATAAAAACAGCTTGAGCTTGTTAAGGTAATTACACAGTGGAAAGGATAATGTACTGGGAACTCCTCAGAAGAATCTGATTTGTGGTGAGGGAAAAGAGATAAAAGCTCATTTAGGAACGACATGAACATGCTGCGTAGGTAGCTGTTAATCAGTAAATATCTCCACTGAGATTAAGGAAAGCAGTAGCTTAATAAATTAAGTACTTCCTGGTATGGTTACTGTGCTGGTAACTCCCCAAAAGAATCTGGATTGTGGTGAGGGAACAGAGAAAAAATCTCATTAAGGACATGCACTTACGAAGGGGGTAGGCAGCTGTATATCAGGGAGTAAACCTTCTGAGAATAAAAACACCTGGAGCTTGTTAAGGTAATTACACAGGGGAAAGGATAATGTACTGGGAACTCCTCAGAAGAATCTGATTTGTGGTAAGGGGAGAGAGATTAAAGCTCATTTAGGAACGACATCAACATGCTGCGTAGGTAGCTGTTTCTCAGTAAATATCTCCACTGAAATTAAGAAAAGCAGTAGCTTAATAAATTAAGTACTTCCTGGTATGGTTACTGTACTGGTAACTCCCCAAAAGAATCTGGATTGTGGTGAGGGAACAGAGAAAAAAGCTCATTTAGGACCTGCACTTACGAAGGGGGTAGGCAGCTGTATATCAGGGAGTAAACCTTCTGAGAATAAAAACAGCTGGATCTTGTTAAGGTAATTACACAGTGGAAAGGATAATGTACTGGGAACTCCTCAGAAGAATCTGATTTGTGGTGAGGGAAAAGAGATAAAAGCTGATTTAGGAACGACATGAACATGCTGCGTAGGTAGCTGTTAATCAGTAAATATCTCCACTGAGATTAAGAAAAGCAGTAGCTTAATAAATTAAGTACTTCCTGGTATGGTTACTGTGCTGGTAACTCTCCAAAAGAATCTGGATTGTGGTGAGGGAACAGAGAAAAAAGCTCATTAAGGACATGCACATACGAAGGGGGTAGGCAGCTGTATATCAGGGAGTAAACCTTCTGAGAATAAAAACAGCTGGAGCTTGTTAAGGTAATTACACAGGGGAAAGGGTAATGTACTGGGAACTCCGCAGAAGAATCTGATTTGTGGTGAGGGGAGAGAGATAAAAGCTCATTAAGAACGACATGAACATGCTGCGTACGTAGCTGTTTATCAGTAAATATCTCCACTGAGATTAAGAAAAGCAGTAGCTTAATAAATTAAGTACTTCCTGGTATGGTTACTGTACTGGTAACTCCCCAAAAGAATCTGGATTGTGGTGAGCGAACAGAGAAAAAAGCTCATTTAGGACCTGCACTTACGAAGGGGGTAGGCAGCTGTATATCAGGGAGTAAACCTTCTGAGAATAAAAACAGCTGGAACTGGTTAAGGTAATTACACAGGGGAAAGGATAATGTACTGGGAACTCCTCAGAAGAATCTGATTTGTGGTGAGGGGAGAGAGATAAAAGCTCATTTAGGAACGTCATGAACATGCTGCGTAGGTAGCTGTTTATCAGTACATCTCTCCACTGAGATTAAGAAAAGCAGTAGCTTAATAAATTAAGTACTTCCTGGTATGGTTTCTGTACTGGTAACTCCCCAAAAGAATCTGGATTGTGGTGAGGGAACAGAGAAAAAAGCTCATTTAGGACCTGCACTTACGAAGTGGATAGGCAGCTGTATATCAGGGAGTAAACCTTCTGAGAATAAAAACAGCTGGAACTGGTTAAGGTAATTACACAGGGGAAAGGATAATGTACTGGGAACTCCTCAGAAGAATCTGATTTGTGGTGAGGGGAGAGAGATAAAAGCTCATTTAGGAACGACATGAACATGCTGCGTAGGTAGCTGTTTATCAGTAAATATCTCCACTGAGATTAAGAAAAGCAGTAGCTTAATAAATTAAGTACTTCCTGGTATGGTTACTGTACTGGTAACTCCCCAAAAGAATCTGGATTGTGGTGAGGGAATAGAGAAAAAAGCTCATTTACGACCTGCACTTACGAAGGGGGTAGGCAGCTGTATATCTGGGAGTAAACCTTCTGAGATTAAAAACAGCTGGAGCTTGTTAAGGTAATTACACAGGGGAAAGGATAGTGAACCGGGAACTCCTTAGAATAATCTGATTTGTGGTGAGGGGAGAGAGATAAAAGCTCATTTAGGAACGACATGAACATGCTGCGTAGGTAGCTGTTTATCAGTAAATATCTCCACTGAGATTAAGAAAAGCAGTACCTTAATAAATTAAGTATTTCCTGGTATGGTTACTGTACTGGTAACTCCCCAAAAGAATCTGGATTGCGGTGAGGGAACAGAGATAAAGCTCATTTAGTACCTGCACTTACGAAGGAGGTAGGCAGCTGTATATCGGGAATAAACCATCTGAGAATAAAAACAGCTGGAGCTTGTTAAGGTAATTACACAGGGGAAAGGATAATGTACTGGGAAGTCCTCAGAAGAATCTGATTTGTGGTGAGGGGAGAGAGATAAAAGCTCATTTAGGAACGACATGAACATGCTGCGTACATAGCTGTTCATCAGTAAATATCTCCACTGAGATTAAGAAAAGCAGTAGCTTAATAAATTAAGTACTTCCTGGTATGGTTACTGTACTGGTAACCACCCAAAAGAATCTGGATTGTGGTGAGGGAACAGAGAAAAAAGCTCATTTAGTACCTGCACTTACGAAGGGGGTAGGCAGCTGTATATCAGGGAGTAAACCTTCTGAGAATAAAAACAGCTGGAGCATGTTAAGATAATTACACAGGGGAAAGGATAATGTACTGGGAACTCCTCAGAAGAATCTGATTTGTGGTTAGGGCAGAGAGATAAAAGCTCATTTAGGAACGACATGAACATGCTGCGTACATAGCTGTTTATCAGTAAATATCTCCACTGAGATTAAGAAAAGCAGTAGCTTAATAAATTAAGTAATTCCTGGTATGGTTACTGTACTGGTAACTCCCCAAAAGAATCTGCATTGTGGTGAGGGAACAGAGAAAAAAGCTCATTTAGGACCTGCCCTTACGAAGGGGGTAGGCAGCTGTATATCAGGGAGTAAACCTTCTGAGAATAAAAACAGCTGGAGCATGTTAAGATAATTACAGAGGGGAAAGGATAATGTACTGGGAACTCCTCAGAAGAATCTGATTTGTGGTGAGGGCAGAGAGATAAAAGCTCATTTAGGAACGACATGAACATGCTGCGTACATAGCTGTTTATCAGTAAATATCTCCACTGAGATTAAGAAAAGCAGTAGCTTAATAAATAAAGTAATTCCTGGTATGGTTACTGTACTGGTAACTCCCCAAAAGAATCTGCATTGTGGTGAGGGAACAGAGAAAAAAGCTCATTTAGGACCTGCCCTTACGAAGGGGGTAGGCAGCTGTATATCAGGGAGTATCCCTTCTGAGAATAAAAACAGCTGGAGCTTGTTAAGGTAATTACACAGGGGAAAGGATAAAGTACTGGAAACTCCTCAGAAGAATCTGATTTGTGGTGAGGGGAGAGAGATAAAAGCTCATTTAGGAACGACATGAACATGCTGCGTAGGTTGCTGTTTATCAGTAAATATCTCCACTGAGATTAAGAAAAGCAGTAGCTTAATAAATTAAGTACTTCCTGGTATGGTTACTGTACTGGTAACTCCCCAAAAGAATCTGGATTGTGGTGAGGGAACAGAGAAAAAACCTCATTTAAGACCTGCACTTAAGAAGGGGTCAGGCAGCAGTTTATCAGGGAGTAAACCTTCTGAGAATAAAAACAGCTGGAGCTTGTTAAGGTAATTACACAGGGGAAAGGATAATGTACTGGGAACTCCTCAGAAGAATCTGATTTGTGGTGAGGGGAGAGAGATAAAAGCTCATTTAGGAACGACATGAACATGCTGCGTAGGTAGCTGTTTATCAGTAAATATCTCCACTGAGATTAAGAAAAGCAGTAGCTTAATAAATTAAGTACTTCCTGGTATGGTTTCTGTACTGGTAACTCCCCAAAAGAATCGGGATTGTGGTGAGGGAACAGAGAAAAAAGCTCCTTTAGGACCTGCACTTACGAAGGGGATAGGCAGCTGTATATCAGTGAGTAAACCTTCTGAGAATAAAAACAGCTGGAGCTTATTAATGTAATTACACAGGGGAACGGATAATGTCCTGGGAACTCCTCAGATGAATCTGATTTGTGGTGAGGGGAGAGAGATAAAAGCTCATTTAGGAACGACATGAACATGCTGCGTAGGTTGCTGTTTATCAGTAAATATCTCCACTGAGATTAAGAAAAGCAGTAGCTTAATAAATTAAGTACTTCCTGGTATGTTTACTGTACTGGTAACTCCCCAAAAGAATCTGGATTGTGGTGAGGGAACAGAGAAAAAACCTCATTTATGACCTGCACTTAAGAAGGGGGTAGGCAGCAGTATATCAGGGAGTAAACCTTCTGAGAATAAAAACAGCTGGAGCTTGTTAAGGTAATTACACAGGGGAAAGGATAATGAACCGGGAACTCCTCAGAAGAATCTGATTTGTGGTGAGGGGAGAGAGATAAAAGCTCATTTAGGAACGACATGAACATGCTGCGTAGGTAGCTGTTTATCAGTAAATATCTCCACTGAGATTAAGAAAAACAGTAGCTTAAGAAATTAAGTACTTCCTGGTATGGTTACTGTACTAGTAACTCCCCAAAAGAATCTGGATTGTGGTGAGGGAACAGAGAAAAAAGCTCAATTAGGACCTGCATTTACGAAGGGGGTAGGCAGTTGTATATCAAGTAGTAAACCTTCTGAGAATAAAAACAGCTGGAGCTTGTTAAGGTAATTACACAGGGGAAAGGATAATGAACCGGGAACTCCTCAGAAGAATCTGATTTGTGGTGAGGGGAGAGAGATAAAAGCTCCTTTAGGAACGACATGAACATGCTGCGTAAGTAGCTGTTTATCAGTAAATATCTCCACTGAGATTAAGAAAAGCAGTAGCTTAATAAATTAAGTACTTCCTGGTATGGTTACTGTACTGGTAACTCCCCAAAAGAATCTGGATTGTGGTGAGGGAACAGAGAAAAAAGCTCAATTCGGACCTGCACTTACGAAGGGGGTAGGCAGCTGTATATCAGGGAGTAAACCTTCTGAGAATAAAAACAGCTGGAGCTTGTTAAGCTAATTACACAGGGGAAAGGATAATGTACTGGGAACTCCTCAGAAGAATCTGATTTGTGATGAGGGGAGAGAGATAAAAGCTCATTTAGGAACGACATGAACATGCTGCGTAGGTAGCTGTTTATCAGTAAATATCTCCACTGAGATTAAGAAAAGCAGTAGCTTAATAAATTAAGAACTTCCTGGTATGGTTACTGTACTGGTAACACCCCAAAAGAATCTGGATTGTGGTGAGGGAACAGAGAAAAAAGCTCATTTAGGACCTGCACTTACGAAGGGGGTAGGCAGCTGTATATCAGGGAGTATCCCTTCTGAGAATAAAAACAGGTGGAGCTTGTTAAGGTAAATACACAGGGCAAAGCATAATGTACTGGGAACTCCTCAGAAGAATCTGATATTTGGTGAGGGGAGAGAGATAAAAGCTCATTTAGGAACGACCTGAGCATGCTGCGTAGGTAGCTGTTTATCAGTAAATATCTCCACTGATATTAAGAAAAGCAGTAGCTTAATAAATTCAGTACTTCCTGGTATGGTTACTGTACTGGTAACTCCCCAAAAGAATCTGGATTGTGGTGAGGGAACAGAGAAAAAAGCTCATTTAGGACCTGCACTTACGAAGGGGGTAGGCAGCTGTATATCAGGGAGTAAACCTTCTGAGAATAAAAACAGCTGGAGCTTGTTAAGGTAATTACACAGGGGAACGGATAATGTACTGGGAACTCCTCAGAAGAATCTGATTTGTGGTGAGGGGAGAGAGATAAAACCTCATTTAGGAACGACACGAATGCTCATTTAGGAACGACATGAACATGTTGCATAGGTAGCTGTTTATCAGTAAATATCTCCACTGAGATTAAGAAAAGAAGTAGCTTAATAAAGTAAGTACTTCATGGTATTGTTACTGTACTGGTAACTCCTCAAAAGAATCTGGATTGTGGTGAGGGAACAGAGAAGAAAGCTCATTTAGGACCTGCACTTACGAAGGCGGTAGGCAGCTGTATATCAGGGAGTATCACCTCTGAGAATAAAAACAGCTGGAGCTTGTTAAGGTAATTACACAGGGGAAAGGATAATGTACTGGGAACACCTCAGAAGAATCTGATTTGTGGTGAGGGGAGAGAGATAAAAGCTCATTTAGGAACGACATGAACATGCTGCGTAGGTAGCTGTTTGTCAGTAAATATCTCCACTGAGATTAAGAAAAGCAGTAGCTTAATAAATTAAGTACTTCCTGGTATGGTTTCTGTACTGGTAACTCCCCAAAAGAATCTGGATTGTGGTGAGGGAACAGAGAAAAAAGCCCATTTAGGACCTGCACTTACGAAGGGGATAGGCAGCTGTATATCAGGGAGTAAACCTTCTGAGAATAAATACACCTGGAGCTTGTTAAGGTAATTACACAGGGGAAAGGATAATGTACTGGGAACTCCTCAGAAGAATCTGATTTGTGGTGAGGGGAGAGAGATAAAAGCTCATTTAGGAACGACATGAACATGCTGCGTAGGTAGCTGTTTATCAGTAAATATCTCCACTGAGATTAAGAAAAGCAGTAGCTTAATAAATTAAGTACTTCCTGGTATGGTTACTGTACTGGTAACTCCCCAAAAGAATCTGGATTGTGGTGAGGGAAGAGAGAAAAAAGCTCATTTAGGACCTGCACTTACGAAGGGGGTAGGCAGCTGTATATCAGGGAGTATCCCTTCTGAGAATAAAAACAGGTGGAGCTTGTTAAGGTAATTACACAGGGCAAAGCATAATGTACTGGGAACTCCTCAGAAGAATCTGATATTTGGTGAGGGGAGAGAGATAAAAGCTCATTTAGGAACGACACGAATGCTCATTTAGGAACGACATGAACATGTTGCATAGGTAGCTGTTTATCAGTAAATATCTCCACTGAGATTAAGAAAAGCAGTAGCTTAATAAAGTAAGTACTTCCTGGTATGGTTACTGTACTGGTAACTCCCCAAAAGAATCTGGATTGTGGTGAGGGAACAGAGAAAAAAGCTCATTTAGGACCTGCACTTACGAAGGGGGTAGGCAGCTGTATATCAGGGAGTAAACCTTCTGAGAATAAAAACAGCTGGAGCTTGTTAAGGTAATTACACAGGGGAACGGATAATGTACTGGGAACTCCTCAGAAGAATCTGATTTGTGGTGAGGGGAGAGAGATAAAAGCTCATTTAGGAACGACACGAATGCTCATTTAGGAACGACATGAACATGTTGCATAGGTAGCTGTTTATCAGTAAATATCTCCACTGAGATTAAGAAAAGAAGTAGCTTAATAAAGTAAGTACTTCATGGTATTGTTACTGTACTGGTAACTCCTCAAAAGAATCTGGATTGTGGTGAGGGAACAGAGAAGAAAGCTCATTTAGGACCTGCACTTACGAAGGCGGTAGGCAGCTGTATATCAGGGAGTATCACCTCTGAGAATAAAAACAGCTGGAGCTTGTTAAGGTAATTACACAGGGGAAAGGATAATGTACTGGGAACACCTCAGAAGAATCTGATTTGTGGTGAGGGGAGAGAGATAAAAGCTCATTTAGGAACGACATGAACATGCTGCGTAGGTAGCTGTTTATCAGTAAATATCTCCACTGAGATTAAGAAAAGCAGTAGCTTAATAAATTAAGTACTTCCTGGTATGGTTTCTGTACTGGTAACTCCCCAAAAGAATCTGGATTGTGGTGAGGGAACAGAGAAAAAAGCCCATTTAGGACCTGCACTTACGAAGGGGATAGGCAGCTGTATATCAGGGAGTAAACCTTCTGAGAATAAATACACCTGGAGCTTGTTAAGGTAATTACACAGGGGAAAGGATAATGTACTGGGAACTCCTCAGAAGAATCTGATTTGTGGTGAGGGGAGAGAGATAAAAGCTCATTTATGAACGACATGAACATGCTGCGTAGGTAGCTGTTTATCAGTAAATATCTCCACTGAGATTAAGAAAAGCAGTAGCTTAATAAATTAAGTACTTCCTGGTATGGTTACTGTACTGGTTACTCCCCAAAAGAATCTGGATTGTGGTGAGGGAAGAGAGAAAAAAGCTCATTTAGGACCTGCACTTACGAAGGGGGTAGGCAGCTGTATATCAGGGAGTATCCCTTCTGAGAATAAAAACAGGTGGAGCTTGTTAAGGTAATTACACAGGGCAAAGCATAATGTACTGGGAACTCCTCAGAAGAATCTGATATTTGGTGAGGGGAGAGAGATAAAAGCTCATTTAGGAACGACACGAATGCTCATTTAGGAACGACATGAACATGTTGCATAGGTAGCTGTTTATCAGTAAATATCTCCACTGAGATTAAGAAAAGCAGTAGCTTAATAAAGTAAGTACTTCCTGGTATGGTTACTGTACTGGTAACTCCCCAAAAGAATCTGGATTGTGGTGAGGGAACAGAGAAGAAAGCTCATTTAGGACCTGCACTTACGAAGGGGGTAGGCAGCTGTATATCAGGGAGTATCACCTCTGAGAATAAAAACAGCAGGAGCTTGTTAAGGTAATTACACAGGGGAAAGGATAATGTACTGGGAACCCCTCAGAAGAATCTGATTTGTGGTGAGGGGAGAGAGATAAAAGCTCATTTAGGAACGACATGAACATGCTGCGTAGGTTGCTGTTTATCAGTAAATATCTCCACTGAGATTAAGAAAAGCAGTAGCTTAATAAATTAAGTACTTCCTGGTATGGTTACTGTACTGGTAACTCCCCAAAAGAATCTGGATTGTGGTGAGGGAACAGAGAAAAAAGCTCATTTAGGACCTGCATTTATGAAGGGGGTAGGCAGCTGTATATCAGGGAGTATCCCTTCTGAGAATAAAAACAGGTGGAGCTTGTTAAGGTAATTACACAGGGCAAAGCATAATGTACTGGGAACTCCTGAGAAGAATCTGATATTTGGTGAGGGGAGAGAGATAAAAGCTCATTTAGTAACGACACGAATGCTCATTTAGGAACGATATGAACATGTTGCATAGGTAGCTGTTTATCAGTAAATATCTCCACTGAGATTAAGAAAAGCAGTAGCTTAATAAAGTAAGTACTTCCTGGTATGGTTACTGTACTGGTAACTCCCCAAAAGAATCTGGATTGTGGTGAGGGAACAGAGAAGAAAGCTCATTTAGGACCTGCACTTACGAAGGGGGTAGGCAGCTGTATATCAGGGAGTATCACCTCTGAGAATAAAAACAGCTGGAGCTTGTTAATGTAATTACACAGGGGAAAGGATAATGTACTGGGAACTCCTCAGAAGAATCTGATTCGTGGTGAGGGGAGAGAGATAAAAGCTCATTTAGGAACGACATGAACATGCTGTGTAGGTAGCTGTTTATCAGTAAATATCTCCACTGAGATTAAGAAAAGCAGTAGCTTAATAAATTAAGTACTTCCTGGTATGGTTTCCGTACTTGTAACTCCCCAAAAGAATCTGGATTGTGGTGAGGGAACAGAGAAAAAAGCTCATTTAGGACCTGCACTTACGAAGGGGATAGGCAGCTGTATATCAGGGAGTAAACCTTCTGAGAATAAAAACAGCTGGAGCTTGTTAAGGTAATTACACAGGGGAAAGGATAATGTACTGGGAACTCCTCAGAAGAATCTGATTTGTTGTGAGGGGAGAGAGATAAAAGCTCATTTAGGAACGACATGAACATGCTGCGTAGGTAGCTGTTTATCAGTAAATATCTCCACTGAGAATAAGAAAAGCAGTAGCTTAATAAATTAAGAACTTCCTGGTATGGTTACTGTACTGGTAACCCCCCCCAATGAATCTGGATTGTGGTGAGGGAACAGAGAAAAAGCTCATTTAGGACCTGCACTTGCGAAGGGGGTAGGCAGCTGTATATCAGGGAGTAAACCTTCTGAGAATAAAAAACAGCTGGAGCTTGTTAAGGTAATTACACAGGGGAAAGGATAATGTACTGGGAACTCCTCAGAAGAATCTGATTTGTGGTGAGGGGAGAGAGATAAAAGCTCATTAGGAACGACACGAATGCTCATTTAGGAACGACATGAACATGTTGCATGAGGGGTAGCTGTTTATCAGTAAATATCTCCACTGAGATTAAGAAAAGCAGTAGCTTAATAAAGTAAGTACTTCCTGGTATGGTTACTGTACTGGTAACTACCGAAAAGAATCTGGATTGTGGTGAGGGAACAGAGAAGAAAGCTCATTTAGGACCTGCACTTACGAAGGGGGTAGGCAGCTGTATATCAGGGAGTATCACCTCTGAGAATAAAAACAGCTTTAGCTTGTTAAGGTAATTACACAGGGGAAA
Organism: Perognathus longimembris pacificus; assembly: GCF_023159225.1. NCBI lineage: Eukaryota > Metazoa > Chordata > Mammalia > Rodentia > Heteromyidae > Perognathus > Perognathus longimembris. The sequence continues at coordinate 30,633 of NW_025957471.1, forward strand.
GGATAGTATACTGGGAACTCCTCAGAAGAATCTGATTTGTGGTGAGGGGAGAGAGAAAAAAGCTCATTTAGGAACGACATGAACATGCTGCGTAGGTAGCTATTTATCAGTAAATATCTCCACTGAGATTAAAAAAAGCAGTACCTTAATAAATTAAGCACTTCCTGGTATGGTTACTGTACTGGTAACTCCGCAAAAGAATCTGGATTGTGGTGAGGGAAAAGAGAAAAAAGCTAATTTAGGACCTGCACTTACGAAGGGGGTAGGCAGCTGTATATCAGGGAGTATCCCTTCTGAGAATAAAAAGAGCTGGAGCTTGTTAAGGTAATTACACAGGGGAAAGGATAATGTACTGGGAACTCCTCAGAAGAATCTGATTTGTGGTGAGGGGAGAGAGGTAAAAGCTCATTTAGGAACGACATGAACATTCTGGGTAGGTAGCTGTTTATCAGTAAATACCTCCACTGAGATTAAGAAAAGCAGTAGCTTAATAAATTAAGTACTTCCTGGTATGGTTACTGTACTGGTAACTCCCCAAAGAACCTGGATTGTGGTGAGGGAACAGAGAAAAAAGCTCATTTAGGACCTGCCCTTACGAAGGGGGTAGGCAGCAGTATATCAGGGAGTATCCCTTCTGAGAATAAAAACAGCGGGAATTTGATAAGGTAATTACACAGGGGAAAGGATAATGTACTGGGAACTCCTCAGAAGAATCTGATTTGTGGTGAGGGGAGAGAAAAAAAAAGCTCATTTAAGAACGACATGAAAATGCTGCATAGGTAGCTGTTTATCAGTAAATGTCTCCACTGAGATTAAGAAAAGCAGTAGCTTAATAAATTAAGTACTTCCTGGTATGGTTACTGTATTGGTAACTACCCAAAAGAATCTGGATTGTGATGAGGGAACAGAGAAAAAAGCTCATTTAGGACCTGCACTTACGAAGGTGGTAGGCAACTGTATATCAGGGAGTAAACTTTCTGAGAATAAAAACAGCTGGAGTTTGTTAAGATAATTACACAGGGTAAGGGATAATGTACTGGGAACTCCTCAGAAGATTCTGATTTGTGGTGAGGGAGAGAGATAAAAGCTCATTTAGGAACGACATGACCATGCTGCGTAGGTAGCTGTTTATCAGTCAATATCTCCACTGAGATTAAGAAAAGCAGTAGCTTAATAAATTAAGTACTTCCTGGTATTGCTACTGTACTGGTAACTCCCCAAAAGAATCTGGATTGTGGTGAGGGAACAGAGAAAAAGGCTCATTTAGGACCTGCATTTACGAAGGGGTTAGGCAGCTGTATATCAGGGAGTAAACCTTCTGAGAATAAAAACAGCTGGAGCTTGTTAAGGTAATGACACAGGGGAAAGGATAATGTACTGGGAACTCCTCAGAAGAATCTGATTTGTGGTGAGGGGAGAGAGATAAAAGCTCATTTAGGAACGACATGCACATGCTGCGTATGTAGCTGTTTATCAGTAAATATCTCCACTGAGATTAAGAAAAGCAGTAGCTTAATAAATTAATTACTTCCTGGTATGGTTACTGTACTGGTAACTCCCCAAAAGAATCGGGATTGTGGTGAGGGAACAGAGAAAAAAGCTCATTTAGGACCTGCACTTACGAAGGGGGTAGGCAGCTGTATATCAGCGATTATCCTTTCTGAGAATAAAAACAGCTGGAGCTTGTTAAGGTAATTACACAGGGCAAAGGATAATGTACTGGGAAGTCCTCAGAAGAATCTGATTTGTGGTGAGGAGAGAGAGATAAAAGCTCATTTAAGAACGACCTGAACATGCTGCATAGGTAGCTGTTCATCAGGAAATATCTCCACTGAGATTAAGAAAAGCAGTAGCTTAATAAATTAAGTACTTACTGGTATGGTTACTGTACTGGTAACTCCCCAAAAGAACCTGGATTGTGGTGAGGGAAAAGAGAAAAAAGCTCATTTATGACCTGCCCTTACGAAGGGGGTAGACAGCTGTATATCAGGGAGTATCCCTTCTGAGAATAAAAACAGCTGGAGCTTGTTAAGGTAATTACAAAGGGGAAAGGATAAAGTACTCGGAACTCCTCAGAGGAATCTGATTTGTGGTGAGGGGAGAGAGAAAAAAGCTCATTTAAGAACGACATGAAAATGCTGCATAGGTAGCTGTTTATCAGTAAATATCTCCACTGAGATTGAGAAAAGCAGTAGCTTAATAAATAAAGTACTTCCTGGTATGGTTACTGTACTGGTAACTCCCCAAAAGAATCTGGATTGTGGTGAGGGAACAGAGAAAAAAGCTCAATTTGGACCTGCACTTACGAAGGGGGTTGGGACCTGTATATCAGGGAGTATCCCTTCTGAGAATAAAAACAGGTGGAGCCCGTTAAGGTAATTACACAGGGAAAAGCATAAGGTACTGGGAACTCCTCAGAAGAATCTGATATTTGGTGAGGGGAGAGAGATAAATGCTCATTTAGTAACGACCTGAGCATGCTGCGTAGGTAGCTGTTTATCAGTAAATATCTCCACTGAGATTAAGAAAAGCAGTAGCCTAGTAAATTAAGTACTTCCTGGTATGGTTACTGTACTGGTAACTCCCCAAAAGAATCTGGATTGTGGTGAGGGAACAGAGAAAAAAGCTCATTTAGGACCTGCACTTACGAAGGGAGTAGGCAGCTGTATATCAGGGAGTAAACCTTCTGAGAATAAAAACAGCCGGAGCATGTTAAGGTAATTACACAGGGGAAAGGATAATGTACTGGGAACTCCTCAGAAGAATCTGATTTGTGGTGAGGGGAGAGAGATAAAAGCTCATTTACGAACGACATGAACATGCTGCGTATGTAGCTGTTTATCAGTAAATATCTCCACTGAGATTAAGAAAAGCAGTAGCTTAATAAATTAAGTTCTTCCTGGTATGGTTACTGTACTGGTAACTCCCCAAAAGAATCTGGATTGTGGTGAGGGAAGAGAGAAAAAAGCTCATTTAGGACCTGCACTTACGAAGGGGGTAGGCAGCTGTATAACAGGGAGTAAACCTTCTGAGAATAAAAACAGATGGAGCATGTTAAGGTAATTACACAGGGAAAGGATAATGTACTGGGAACTCCTCAGAAGAATCTGATTTGTGGTGAGGGGAGTGAGATAAAAGCTCATTTAGTAATGACATGAACATGCTGCGTAGGTAGCTGTTTATCAGTAAATATCTCCACTGAGATTAAGAAAAGCAGTAGCTTAATAAATTAAGTACTTCCTGGTATGGTTACTGTACTGGTAACTCCCCAAAAGAATCTGGATTGTGGTGAGGGAACAGAGAAAAAAGCTCAGTTAGGACCTGCACTTACGAAGGGGGTAGGCAGCTGTATATCAGGGAGTAAACCTTCTGAGAATAAAAACAGCTGGAGATTGTTAAGGTAATTACACAAGGAAAGGATAATGTACTGGGAAGAATTCAGAAGAATCTGATTTGTGGTGAGGGGAGAGAGATAAAAGCTCATTTAGGAACGACATGAACATGCTGCGTAGGTAGCTGTTTATCAGTAAATATCTCCACTGAGATTAAGAAAAGCAGTAGCTTAATAAATTAAGTACTTCCTGGTATGGTTACTGTACTGGTAACTCCCCAAAAGAATCTGGATTGTGGTGAGGGAACAGAGAAAAAAGCTCATTTAGGACCTGTACTGTCGAAGGGTTAGGCAGTTGTATATCAGGGAGTAAACCTTCTAAGAATAAAAACAGATGGAGCTTGTTAAGGTAATTACACAGGGGAAAGGATAATGTACTGGGAACTCCTCAGAAGAATCTGATTTGTGGTGAGGGGAGAGAGATAAAAGCTCATTTAAAACGACATGAACGTGCTGCATAAGTAGCTGTTTATCAGTAAATATCTCCACTGAGATTAAGAAAAGCAGTAGCTTAATAAATTAAGTACTCCCTGGTATGGTTCCTGTACTGGTAACTCCCAAAAGAATCTGGATTGTTATGAGGGAACAGAGAAAAAAGCTCATTTAGGACCTGCATTTACGAAGGGGGTAGGCAGCTGTATATCAGGGAGTAAACCATCTGAGAATAAAAACAGCTCCAGCTTGTTAAGGTAATTACACAGGGGAAAGGATAATGTACTGGGAACTCCTCAGAAGAATCGGATTTGTGGTGAGGGGAGAGAGATAA
>NW_025957472.1:0-32645 GCF_023159225.1 Perognathus longimembris pacificus
GTAATTACCTTAACAAGCTCCAGCTGTTTTTATTCTCAGAAGGTTTACTCTCTGATATACAGCTGCCTACCCCCTTCGTAATTGCAGGTCATAAATGAGCTTTTTTCTCTGTTCCCTCACCACAATCCAGATTCTTTTGGGGAGTTACCAGTACAGGAACCATACCAGGAAGTACTTAATTTATTGAGCTACTGCTTTTCTTAATCTCAGTGGAGATATTTACTGATAAACAGCTACCTACGCAGCATGTTCATGTCCTTCCTAAATGAGCTTTTTTCTCTGTTCCCTCACCACAATCCAGATTCATTTGGGGAGTTACCAGTACAGTAACCATACAAGGAAGTACTTAATTTATTAAGCTACTGCTTTTCTTAAACTCAGTGAAGATATTTACTGATAAACAGCTACCTACGCAGCATGTTCATGTCGTTCCTAAATGAGCTTTTATCTCTCTCCCCTCACCACAAATCAGATTCTTCTGAGGAGTTCCCAGTACATTATCCTTTCCCCTGTGTAATTACCTTAACAAGCTCCAGCTGTTTTTATTCTCAGAAGGTTTACTCCCTGATATACAGCTTCCTACCCCCTTCGTAAGTGCAGGTCCTAAATGAGCTTTTTTCTCTGTTCCCTCACCACAATCCACATTCTTTTGGGGAGTTACCAGTACAGTAACCATACCAGGAAGTACTTAATTTATTAAGCTACTGCTTTTCTTAATCTCAGTGGAGATATTTACTGATAAACAGCTACCTACGCAGCATGTTCATGTCGTTCCTAAATGAGCTTTTATCTCTCCCCGCTCACCAGAAATCAGATTCTTCTGAAGAATTCCCAGTACATTATCTCTTTCCCCTGTGTAATTACCTTAACAAGCTCCAGCTGTTTTTATTCTCAGAAGGTTTACTCCCTGATATACAGCTGCCTACCCCCTTCGTAAGTGCAGGTCCTAAACCAGCTTTTTTCTCTGTTCCCTCACCACAATCCAGGTTCTTTTGGGGAGTTACTAGTACAGTAACCATACCAGGAAGTACTTAATTTATTAAGCTACTGCTTTTTTTAATCTCAGTGGAGATATTTACTGATAAACAGCTACCTACGCAGCATGTTCATGTCGTTCCTAAATGAGCTTTTATCTCTCTCCCCTCACCACAAATCAGATTCTTCTGAGGATTTCCCAGTACATTATCCTTTCCCCTGTAATTACCTTAACAAGCTCCAGCTGTTTTTATTCTCAGAATGTTAACTCCCTGATATACAGCTGCCTACCCCCTTCGTAAGTGCAGGTCCTAAATGAGCTTTTTTCTCTGTTCCCTCACCACAATCCAGATTCATTTGGGTAGTTACCAGTACAGTAACCATACCAGGAAGTACTTAATTTATTGAGCTACTGCTTTTCTTAATCTCAGTGGAGATATTTACTGATAAACAGCTACCTACGCAGCATGTTCATGTCGTTCCTAAATGAGCTTTTTTCTCTGTTCCCTCACCACAATCCAGATGCTTTTGGGGAGTTACCAGTACAGTAACCATACAAGGAAGTAGTTAATTTATTAAGCTACTGCTTTTCTTAATCTCAGTGGAGATATTTACTGATAAACAGCTACCTACGCAGCATGTTCACGTCGTTCCTAAATGAGCTTTTATCTCTCTCCCCTCACCACAAATCAGATTCTTCTGAGGAGTTCCCAGTACTTTATCCTTTCCCCTGTGTAATTACCTTAACAAGCTCCAGCTGTTTTTATTCTCAGAAGGTTTACTCCCGGATATACAGCTGCCTACCCACTTCGTAAGTGCAGGTCCTAAACCAGCTTTTTTCTCTGTTCCCTCACCACAATCCAGGTTCTTTTGGGGAGTTACTAGTACAGTAACCATACGAGGAAGTACTTAATTTATTAAGCTACTGCTTTTCTTAATCTCAGTGGAGATATTTACTGATAAACTGCTACCTACGCAGCATGTTCATGTCGTTCCTAAATGAGCTTTTTTCTCTGTTCACTCACCACAATCCAGATTCTTTTGGGGAGTTACCAGTACAGTAACCATACATGGAAGTACTTAATTTATTAAGCTACTGCTTTTCTTAATCTCAGTGGAGATATTTACTGATAAACAGCTACCTACGCAGCATGTACATGTCGTTCCTAAATGAGCTTTTATCTCTCTCCCCTCACCACAAATCAGATTCTTCTGAGGAGTTCCCAGTACTTTATCCTTTCCCCTGTGTAATTACCTTAACAAGCTCCAGCTGTTTTTATTCTCAGAAGGTTTACTCCCTGATATACAGCTGCCTACCCCCTTCGTAAGTGCAGGTCCTAAATGAGCTTTTTTCTCTGTTCCCTCACCACAATCCAGATTCTTTTGGGGAGTTACCAGTACAGTAACCATACCAGGAAGTACTTAATTTATTAAGCTACTGCTTTTCTTAATCTCAGTGGGGATATTTACTGATAAACAGCTACCTACGCAGCATGTTCATGTCGTTCCTAAATGAGCTTTTTTCTCTGTTCCCTCACCACCATCCAGATTCTTTTGGGCAGTTACCAGTACATTATCCTTTCCCCTGTGTAATTACCTTAACAAGCTCCAGCTGTTTTTATTCTCAGAAGGTTTACTCCCTGATATACAGCTGCCTACCCCCTTCGTATGTGCAGGTCCTAAACCAGCTTTTTTCTCTGTTCCCTCAACACAATCCAGGTTCCTTTGGGGAGTTACTAGTACAGTAACCATACCAGGAAGTACTAAATTTATTAAGCTACTGCTTTTCTTAATCTCAGTGGAGATATTTACTGATAAACAGCTGCCTACGCAGCATGTTCATGTCGTTCCTAAATGAGCTTTTTTCTCTGTTCCCTCACCACAATCCAGGTTCTTTTGGGGAGTTACTAGTACAGTAACCATACCAGGAAGTACTTAATTTATTAAGCTACTGCTTTTCTTAATCTCAGTGGAGATATTTACTGATAAACAGCTACCTACGCAGCATGTTCATGTCGTTCCTAAATTAGCTTTTTTCTATGTTCCCTCACCACAATCCAGATTCTTTTGGGGAGTTACCAGTACAGTAACCATACAAGGAAGTACTTAATTTATTAAGCTACTGCTTTTCTTAATCTCAGTGGAGATATTTACTGATAAACAGCTACCTACGCAGCATGTTCATGTCGTTCCTAAATGAGCTTTTATCTCTCTCCCTCACCACAAATCAGATTCTTCTGAGGAGTTCCCAGTACTTTATCCTTTCCCCTGTGTAATTACCTTAAAAAGCTCCAGGTGTTTTTATTCTCAGAAGGTTTACTCCCTGATATACAGCTGCCTACCCCCTTCGTAAGTGCAGGTCCTAAATGAGCTTTTTTCTCTGTTCCCTCACCACAATCCAGATTCTTTTGGGGAGTTACCAGTACAGTAACCATACCAGGAAGTACTTAATTTATTAAGCTACTGCTTTTCTTAATCTCAGTGGAGATATTTACTGATAAACAGCTACCTACGCAGAATGTTCATGTCGTTTCTAAATGAGCTTTTTCTCTGTTCCCTCACCACAATCCAGATTCTTTTGGGGAGTTACCAGTACAGTAACCATACAAGGAAGTACTTAATTTATTAAGCTACTGCTTTTCTTAATCTCAGTGGAGATATTTACTGATAAACAGCTACCTACGCAGCATGATCACGTCGTTCCTAAATGAACTTTTATCTCTCTCCACTCACCACAAATCAGATTCTTCTGAGGAGTTCCCAGTACTTTATCCTTTCCCCTGTGTAATTACCTTAACAAGCTCCAGCTCTTTTTATTCTCAGAAGGTTTACTCCCTGATATACAGCTGCCTAACCCCTTCGTAAGTGCAGGTCCTAAATGAGCTGTTTTCTATGTTCCCTCACCACAGTTCAGATTCTTTTGTGGAGTTTCCAGTACAGTAACCATACCCGGAAGTACTTAATTTATTAAGCTACTTATTTTCTTAATCTCAGTGGAGATATTTACTGATAAACAGCTACCTAAGCAGCATGTTGATGTCGTTCCTAAATGATCTTTTATCTCTCTCCCCTCACCACAAATCAGATTCTTCTGAGGAGTTCCCAGTACATTATCCTTTCCCCTGTGTAATTACCTTAACAAGCTCCAGCTGTTTTTATTCTCAGAAGGTTTACTCCCTGATATACAGCTGCCTACCCCCTTCGTAAGTGCAGTTCCTAAATGAGCTTTTTTCTCTGTTCCCTCACCACAATCCAGATTCAATTGGGGAGTTACCAGTACAGTAACCATACCAGGAAGTACTTAATTTATTAAGCTACTGCTTTTCTTAATCTCAGTGGAGATATTTACTGATAAACAGCTACCTACGCAGCATGTTCATGTCGTTCCTAAATGAGCTTTTATCTCTCTCCCCTCACCACAAATCAGATTCGTTTGAGGAGTTCCCAGTACATTATCCTTTCCCCTGTGTAATTACCTTAACAAGCTCCAGCTGTTTTTATTCTCAGAAGGTTTACTCCCTGATATACAGCTGCCTACCCCCTTCGTATATGCAGGTCCTAAACCAGCTTTTTTCTCTGTTCCCTCACCACACTCCAGGTTCTTTTGGGAGTTACTAGTACAGTAACCATACCAGGAAGTACTTAATTTATTAAGCTACTGCTTTTCTTAATCTCAGTGGAGATATTTACTGATAAACAGCTACCTACGCAGCATGTTCATGTCGTTCCTAAATGAGCTTTTTTCTCTCTCCCCTCACCACAATCCAGATTCATTTGGGGAGTTACCAGTACAGTAACCATACAAGGAAGTACTTAATTTATTAAGCTACTGCTTTTCTTAATCTCAGTGGAGATATTTACTGATAAACAGCTACCTACGCAGCATGCTTATGTCGTTCCTAAATCAGCTTTTATCTCTCTCCGCTCACCACAAATCAGATTCTTCTGAGGAATTCCCAGTACATTATCCTTTCCCCTGTGTAATTACCTTAACAAGCTCCAGCTGTTTTTATTCTCAGAAGGTTTACTCCCTGATATACAGCTGCCTACCCCCTTCGTATGTGCAGGTCCTAAACCAGCTTTTTTCTCTGTTCCCTCAACACAATCCAGGTTCCTTTGGGGAGTTACTAGTACAGTAACCATACCAGGAAGTACTAAATTTATTAAGCTACTGCTTTTCTTAATCTCAGTGGAGATATTTACTGATAAACACTTACCTACGCAGCATGTTCATGTCGTTTCTAAATGAGCTTTTATCTCTATACCCTCACCACAAATCAGATTCTTCTGAGGAGTTCCCAGTACATTATCCTTTCCCCTGTGTAATTACCTTAACAAGCTCCAGCTGTTTTTATTCTCAGAAGGTTTACTCCCTGATATACAGCTGCCTACCCCCTTCGTATGTGCAGGTCCTAAATGAGCTTTTTTCTCTGTTCCCTCACCACAATCCAGATTCATTTGGGGAATTACCAGTACAGTAACCATACCAGGAAGTACTTAATTTATTAAGCTACTGCTTTTCTTAATCTCAGTGGAGATATTTACTGATAAACAGCTACGTATGCAGCATGTTCATGTCGTTCCTAAATGAGCTTTTATCTCTCTCCCCTCACCACAAATCAGATTCTTCTGAGGAGTTCCCAGTACATTATCCTTTCCCCTGTGTAATTACCTTAACAAGCTCCAGCTGTTTTTATTCTCAGAAGGTTTACTCCCTGATATACAGCTGCCTACCCCCTTCGTAAGTGCAGGTCCTAAACCAGCTTTTTTCTCTGTTCCCTCACCACAATCCAGGTTCTTTTGGGGAATTACTAGTACAGTAACCATACCAGGAAGTACTTAATTTATTAAGCTACTGCTTTTCTTAATCTCAGTGGAGATATTTACTGATAAACAGCTACCTACGCAGCATGTTCATGTCGTTCTAAATGAGCTTTTTTCTCTTTTCCCTCACCACAATCCAGATTCTTTTGGGGAGTTACCAGTACAGTAACCATACAAGGAAGTACTTAATTTATTAAGCTACTGCTTTTCTTAATCTCAGTGGAGATATTTACTGTTAAACAGCTACCTACGCAGCATGTTCACGTCGTTCCTAAATGAGCTTTTATCTCTCTCCCCTCACCACAAATCAGATTCTTCTGAGGAGTTCCCAGTACATTATCCTTTCCCCTGTGTAATTACCTTAACAAGCTCCAGCTGTTTTTATTCTCAGAAGGTTTACTCCCTGATATACAGCTGCCTACCCCATTCGTAAGTGCAGGTCCTAAATGAGCTTTTTTCTCTGTTCCCTCACCACAATCCAGATTCATTTGGGGAGTTACCAGTACAGTAACCATACCAGGAAGTACTTAATTTATTAAGCTACTGCTTTTCTTAATCTCAGTGGAGATATTTACTGATAAACAGCTACCTACGCAGCATGTTCATGTCGTTCCTAAATGAGCTTTTTTCTCTGTTCCCTCACCACAATCCAGATTCTTTTGGGGAGTTACCAGTACAGTAACCATACAAGGAAGTACTTAATTTATTAAGCTACTGGTTTTCTTAATCACAGTGGAGATATTTACTTATAAACAGCTACCTACGCAGCATGTTCATGTCGTTCCTAAATGAGCTTTTGTCTCTCTCCCCTCACCACAAATCAGATTCTTCTGAGGAGTTCCCAGTACATTATCCTTTCCCCTGTGTAATTACCTTAACAAGCTCCAGCTGTTTTTATTCTCAGAAGGTTTACTCCCTGATATACAGCTGCCTACCCCCTTCGTAAGTGCAGGTCCTAAATGAGCTTTTTTCTCTGTTCCCTCACCACAATCCAGATTCATTTGGGGAGTTACCAGTACAGTAACCATACCAGGAACTACTTAATTTATTAAGCTACTGCTTTTCTTAATCTCAGTGGAGACATTTACTGATAAACAGCTACCTACGCAGCATGTTCATGTCGTTCCTAAATGAGCTTTTATCTCTCTCCGCTCACCACAAATCAGATTCTTCTGAGGAGTTCCCAGTACATTATCCTTTCCCCTGTGTAATTACCTTAGCAAGCTCCAGCTATTTTTATTCTCAGAAGGTTTACTCCCTGATATACAGCTGCCTACCCCCTTCGTAAGTGCAGGTCCTAAACCAGCTTTTTTCTCTGTTCCCTCACCACAATCCAGGTTCTTTTAGGGAGTTACTAGTACAGTAACCATACCAGGAAGTACTTAATTTATTAAGCTACTGCTTTTCTTAATCTCAGTGGAGATATTTACTGATAAACAGCTACCTACGCAGCATGTTCATGTCGTTCCTAAATGAGCTTTTTTCTCTGTTCCCTCACCACAATCCAGATTCTTTTGGGGAGTTACCAGTACAGTAACCATACAAGGAAGTACTTAATTTATTAAGCTACTGCTTTTCTTAATCTCAGTGGAGATATTTACTGATAAACAGCTACCTATGCAGCATGTTCATGTCGTTCCTAAATGAGCTTTTATCTCTCTCCCCTCACCACAAATCAGATTCTTCTGAGGAATTCCCAGTACATTATCCTTTCCCCTGTGTAATTACTTTAACAAGCTCCAGCTGTTTTTATTCTCAGAAGTTTTACTCCCTGATATACAGCTGCCTACCCCCTTCGTAAGTGCAGGTCCTAAATGAGCTTTTTTCTCTGTTCCCTCACCACAATCCAGATTCATTTGGGGAGTTACCAGTACATTAACCATACCAGGAAGTGCTTAATTTATTAAGCTACTGCTTTTCTTAATCTCAGTGGAGATATTTACTGATAAACAGCTACGTATGCAGCATGTTCATGTCGTTCCTAAATGAGCTTTTATCTCTCTCCCCTCACCACAAATCAGATACTTCTGAGGAGTTCCCAGTACATTATCCTTTCCCCTGTGTAATTACCTTAACAAGCTCCAGCTGTTTTTATTCTCACAAGGTTTACTCCCTCATATACTGCTGCCTACCCCCTTCGTAAGTTCAGGTCCTGAACCAGCTTTTTTCTCTGTTCCCTCACCACAATCCAGGTTCTTTTGGGGAGTTACTAGTACAGTAACCATACCAGGAAGTACTTAATTTATTAAGCTACTGCTTTTCTTAATCTCAGTGGAGATATTTACTGATAAACAGCTACCTACGCAGCATGTTCATGTCGTTCCTAAATGAGCTTTTTTCTCTGTTCCCTCACCACAATCCAGATTCTTTTGGGGAGTTGCCAGTACAGTAACCATACAAGGAAGTACTTAATTTATTAAGGTACTGCTTTTCTTAATCTCAGTGGAGATATTTACTGATGAACAACTACCTACGCAGCATGTTCATGTCGTTCCTAAATGAGCTTTTATCTCTCTCCCCTCACCACAAATCAGATTCTTCTGAGGATTTCCAGTACATTATCCTTTCCCCTGTGTAATTACCTTAACAAGCTCCAGCTGTTTTTATTCTCAGAAGGTTTACTCCCTGATATACAGCTGCCTACCCCCTTCGTAAGTGCAGGTCCTAAATGAGCTTTTTTCTCTGTTCCCTCACCACAATCCAGATTCTTTTCGGGAGTTACCAGTACAGTAACCATACCAGGAAGTACTTAATTTATTAAGCTACTGCTTTTCTTAATCTCATTGGAGATATTTACTGATAAACAGCTACATATGCAACATGTTCATGTCGTTCCTAAATGAGCTTTTATCTCTCTCCCCTCACCAAAAATCAGATTCTTCTGAGGAGTTCCCAGTACATTATCCTTTCCCCTGTGTAATTACCTTAACAAGCTCCAGCTGTTTTTATTCTCAGAAGGTTTACTCCCTGATATACAGCTGCCTACCCCCTTCGTAAGTGCAGGTCCTAAACTAGCTTTTTTCTCTGTTCCCTCACCACAATCCAGGTTCTTTTGGGGAGTTACTAGTACAGTAACCATACCAGGAAGTACTTAATTTATTAAGCTACTGCTTTTCTTAATCTCAGTGGAGATATTTACTGATAAACAGCTACCTACACAGCATGTTCATGTCGTTCCTAAATGAGCTTTTATCTCTCTCCCCTCACCACAAATCAGATTCTTCTGAGGAGTTCCCAGTACATTATCCTTTCCCCTGTGTAATTACCTTAACAAGCTCCAGCTGTTTTTATTCTCAGAAGGTTTACTCCCTGATATACAGCTGCCTACCCCCTTCGGAAGTGCAGGTCCTAAATGAGCTTTTTTCTCTGTTCCCTCACCACAATCCAGATTCTTTTGGGGAGTTACCAGTACAGTAACTGAAAGACCCCCGAGTTTGGGTGGTCTTTTCTAGGGAGACCCCTTTCCAAGGATAATCGAGGCACGCGATGGATGCAACAGCAAGAGGTTTATTGAGGGTTGCTGGTACCCGGGCGTCCAAGTCCTCGCAGGGAGATGGCGCGCCGAGGCTCGATTTGTGGGGGGTTTTTAAGGGGTTTGCAGAAGCGGTTTACAGAAGCAAGAAGCATAGTTACAGGGTTCTGATTGGTCCTTCCCTTAAAGGGAATTTGCGGCTTTTCCAGTAATCATGGGTGGTTATCTGCCTAGCCCTGAGAGTGGTTATCTGCCCTGCCTAGCCTTGAGGGTGGTTATCTGCCCTGCCTAGCCTTGAGGGTGGTTATCTGCCCTGCCTAGCCCTGAGTTTCGTCAAAATGTGCAAGATGGCTTTCCTCGTGTCCCGGAGGGAGAGGGGTTTGGGTAACTTCCTACTCAAGGGGGCTCTTTTAGCCTCTTTCATCCCCCCCTTTTCTTCTTTAACCATTTCTAATCCTAGAAATCAGAGTCCTGAACCTCGTTAAGGGCAGCATACTGTTGTCTGATTATATGGGTCCAGCCAACGTTGACACCAGGGTGGTTAGCCAGGGAGACCTGGTGAACCAACTCTCAAACAACCCTGTTGTTCCTAAGGCCACACATGAACAAATCCAGGCTTTACCTACAAAACCATCTCAGCGAGGGAATCAAGCAGTTAAAGATATGAGATCTTTCTGGTTAACATTTAGATGACATCACATAAGTCCCTTAACCCCTCAGATGCAGGCACAGAAGTTTCACATCAAACCCCCAATTCTGACCCCATTTACCTATTTATATTATAGCCAATATGATTATATTCATATGCTTTAATTTTAAGACATACTGATATCATTTGCTACATACTCAAACTTTCTAGGGATTGTCATTCTTACTTTTAGCATACCAAAACCGTTTCATCTAAAGGAAATGTTTTTGCTTCCCTAATTCTCTTTCTAAAGTCTTTCTTTATTAACATATCCCTACTCACACCACCTTTTACTTCCTCACGCCAGCAGCGACTTACTGGAACATTCTGTAACACTTGACTTTTTAAATCCCTTTCTTATTCTCCAAGGCTTACTATACTAACTTTTCTCTTTACAGTTTCTGGGGCTTCTTTGTTGTTAGAGTTTTAAACTGTCTACATTTTTTTCTTCCTCTGGTTTGTAGAATCTAGTTTATCTCAGCTACATCAAGGCAAATTACTGTGACTCTACCCACAGGCTGTTGGGGAAAACAAAGGTGGGGCAAGGGTCAGCCTGATGGGGACTGTTGCTCCTAAAAAGCCAGACCAGAGCCAACTATCATGAGTTACTATTTTAGAGTGGATTTTTCCTGATTCCAGTGCCTTTAAGTGCCTAAGGTTGGCCAGTGGCATCTGTAAGATCCACCCTCAGGAGGGCTCCATGAAGATGCCCCCAGACAGTTTAAATCTCTGTCCAGTTACCTTGGTATCTGGCACACCTGATGGCAGTTACCTCCCTTTCTTCTGAGGTCACACCCTAATTCATCTGGACACATTTTAATACTCCCACTCCAGGCATTGCCTGGAAGTGACTCTCCAGCCTGTCATACATGCTTTGATTTTAGTAGCAGGCCAGTCTGCTTGAAAATTTCTTACAATATCCAATTTTCTTAATAGAGCTAGTTATCTCCAGTCAACTCAAGAATGTCCCCCAAAAATTTTAGTTTCAGCAGATCCAAAGCACTTTCCAGCAGAAATCAGCTGCTCATGATAAGAGTCCCATTTGTTTTACCAAGATAGGGCTACACAGGGTGAAAATGTAGATTCTTCCAGATGACTGTTAGACTCTCCTTGATCTTCACTCAAATGCAATGGGTAGGGGTCATGGTGGTATCAGGCAGTAGTGGCTTCCAGCGGTTCCAGTAGAATGTCACACCTTCTGGGTTACCTGCAACTTTCTCCATAGACTGGTTAGAGAAGCTTAACCTAAGTTAACCTGAGGCATAACTTTAGTCAAATTTCCTTGTATTTTCCTGATTCCTTTTTAAGCACACTAGATTTTGTAGGCTGGCACATCACTGAATGTCAAGACGGCTTTAGCAATTAATGGACCTTGAGTCATTTTGCCAGGGCAATAAGTTTAAATCAGATAACTCTGTTTTCCATGCCCCTAATTTATCCTGTCTCATCTTCCCGAAAACAATTCTAGTCCCTTGGCCCTAAAAAGGGGGGCTGATGGGCGAAGATCATCCATCTTCTGTAACTTCTTCAGGCTGACTCAGGGACGTTGACCTTACCTCGCCAGGAATCTATAATTTTATTCCACTTTACCAAGGGGCTGCAGGATCAGATGTCCATTAGGAGCTTTACTTCAAACTGGGAATTACATTTAACATTTAACTTTTAACAACTACACAGACTTCTTTTTGAGCTACCGCAGTGTAGCCTTCTAACATCTTAGTTTGCAAAAGCATTTTCCTGACTGGCTAGGGAACTGATCTCTGATGACCTAACAGTGCCTAAAGTACCTTTGCAGGCCATTAACAGATCTCAATAAGGACACGATCTCAGGTCTACAAGCTTTCTTTCCTGAAGAGATGTATCAGCTTAGCTTTACTACCCACTATCACAGATGACTGGCAAGTTCCTGTAAAATTCTCACTGCCAGTCAGGGCTTTGAGTCCAGTTACAAAGTAGACAGACATGGGCAATAAAAGGCATGCTTATGAACTATTCTTCTAGGACCTCCCATTTCTGATTAACTTTTGAAAGGCCAAACAGCAGTGACTCTAGGATCTGACACCCTCTCTGCCATCCAAGCAGTGGCTTACTGCCTCTGGATGCACAATCACTCTGACCCAGGAGTAACTTTTCCATGCTGGTATAAATGCACCTTTGTCATTTCTCTTGGTCCATCACTGGACTTGGACTCAGGGCCTGAGTGCTGTCCCTCAGCTCTCCAGCTCAAGTCTAGCACCCTACCACTTTGAGCCTCAAAGCAACTCATGACTATTTCCAGCACTTCTGCTGGTCAGCTGGACAAGAAGACTCCCACAGGGACCTTTTTCTGCCTGGACTGGCTTCGAACAGCAGATTTCGGATCAATGAGTCTTACAAGAGGCCACTTTACTCCAATTAAAAGCAACAAGGTGGTCCACATAGAAATAGTTTTTAAGCATACTCTTACCTGGAGCTTATTAAGGGCCAGTGTTAGATCTTGACAAACTTGTAGGGATCATCTGTCCTTCTCTGTGGGCCTGCTGGAAATGGTTACAAAAAACTACAGAGAAACTGGAATGGCAATTAGCGCTTATCTGCGTTGGAAAAAAAACAAAAAACTCTGAAGCTTAGAGGCATTCTGAAGCCAGTGCTGCCCTTTGCCTTTGGGCTGCCCGTTTTAAAAGAGCCCTTTTCTTTTTCTTTTTTAATGCAAGAATTACAATTACAAAATTAGAAATACTTATCCATTCAGCTTTAAACTTAAGGGAGTAGTGACAGTTTGACCCATGATTTCAAATACACAGAGTCCTAGGACAGACAAGACGAACAGCAGGGAGATAAGACCAAGACAGACTTTCGCGGCGCGGCTTCGGCGGAAAACCGAAAACAAAACTTCTAATGGAGACTGTAACTGTGAGAGTCCGGATCTCTCGTCTCCCTGACAAATCACGTAACCCTCGGTTAGCGGGGCAGCCCCGAATGGACTGACTATTTTCCAGGCTACGGATGACAGATGGGTCAGCTTGGCCCCAGACACCACTGGGACGTCTCCCAGGGCTGCGGTCGGGAGTACGAGCTCGTCAGCTCCTCCACAGAGCCGCCAGATACAGAGCTAGTTAGCTAACTAGTACAGACGCAAGCGCAGAACACAAAAACAAAGACACAGAAATCCACAGACAAGTGCGATCGCTGGCCAGCTTACCTCCCGTCGGTGAGTCGGTGGTCCCTGGGTGGGGGTCTCCTATCCCGGACGAGCCCCCAGATGAAAGACCGCCGAGTTTGGGTGGTCTTTTCTAGGGAGACCCCTTTCCAAGGATCAGCGAGGCACGCGATGGATGCAACAGCAAGAGGTTTATTGAGGGTTGCGGGTACCCGGGCGACCAAGTCCTCGCAGGGAGATGGCGCGCCGAGGCTCGATTTGTGGGGGGTTTTTAAGGGGTTTGCAGAAGCGATTTACAGAAGCAAGAAGCATAGTTACAGGATTCTGATTGGTCCTTCCCTTAAAGGGAATTTGCGGCTTTTCCAGTAATCATGGGTGGTTATCTGCCTAGCCCTGAGAGTGGTTATCTGCCCTGCCTAGCCTTGAGGGTGGTTATATGCCCTGCCTAGCCTTGAGGGTGGTTATCTGCCCTGCCTAGCCCCGAGTTTCGTCAAAATGTGCAAGATGGCTTTCCTCCTGTCCCGGAGGGAGAGGGGTTTGGGTAACTACCTACTCAAGGGGGCTCGTTTAGCCTCTTTCATAACCATACCAGGAAGTACTTAATTTATTAAGCTACTGCTTTTCTTAATCTCAGTGGAGATATTTACTGATAAACAGCTACCTACGCAGCATGTTCATGTCGTTCCTAAATGAGCTTTTATCTCTCTCCCGTCACCACAAATCAGATTCTTCTGAGGAGTTCCCATTACATTATCCTTTCCCCTGTGTAATTACCTTAACAAGCTCCAGCTGTTTTTATTCTCAGAATGTTTACTCCCTGATATACAGCTGCCTACCCCCTTCGTAAGTGCAGGTCCTAAATGAGATTTTTTCTCTGTTCCCTCACCACAATCCAGATTCTTTTGGGAGTTACCAGTACAGTAACCATACCAGGAAGTACTTAATTTATTAAGCTACTGCTTTTCTTAATCTCAGTGGAGATATTTACTGATAAACAGCTACCTACGCAGCATGTTCATGTCGTTCGTAAATAAGCTTTTATCTCTCTCCCCTCACCACAAATCAGATTCTTCTGAGGAGTTCCCAGTACATTATCCTTTCCCCTGTGTAATTACCTTAAAAAGTTCCAGCTGTTTTTATTCTCAGAAGATTTACTCCATGATATACAGCTGCCTACCCCCTTCGTAAGTGCAGGTCCTAAATGAGCTTTTTTCTATGTTCCCTCACCACAATCCAGATTCTTTTAGGGAGTTACCAGTACAGTAATCATACCAGGAAGTACTTAATTTATTAATCTACTGCTTTTATTAATCTCAGTGGAGATATTTACTGATAAACAGCTACCTACACAGCATGTTCATGTCGTTCCTAAATGAGCTTTTATCTCTCTCCCCTCACCACAAATCAGATTCTTCTGAGGAGTTCCCAGTACAATATCCTTTCCCCTATGTAATTACCTTAACAATCTCCAGCTGTTTTTATTCTCAGAAGGTTTACTCCCTGATATACAGCTGCCTACCCACGTCGTAAGTGTAGGTCCTAAACCAGCTTTTTTCTCTGTTCCCTCACCACAATCCAGGTTCTTTTGGGTAGTTACTAGTACAGTAACCATACCAGGAAGTACTTAATTTATTAAGCTACTGCTTTTCTTAATCTCAGTGGAGATATTTACTGATAAACAGCTACCTACGCAGCATGTTCGTGTCGTTCCTAAATGAGCTTTTATCTCTCTCCCCTCACCACAAATCAGATTCTTCTGAGGAGTTCCCAGTACAATATCCTTTCCCCTGTGTAGTTACCTTAACAAGCTCCAGCTGTTTTTATTCTCAGAAGGTTTACTCCCTGATATAAAGCTGCCTACCCCCTTCGTAAGTGCCGGTCCTAAATGAGCTTTTTTCTCTGTTCCCTCACCACAATCCAGATTCATTTGGGGAGTTACCAGTACAGTAATCATACCAGGAAGTTCTTAATTTATTAAGCTACTGCTTTTCTTAATCTCAGTGGAGATATTTACTGATAAACAGCTACCTACGCAGCATGTTCATGTCGTTCCTAAATGAGCTTTTATCTCTCTCCCGTAACCACAAATCAGATTCTTCTGAGGAGTTCCCATTACATTATCCTTTCCCCTGTGTAATTACCTTAACAAGCTCCAGCTGTTTTTATTCTCAGAATGTTTACTCCATGATATACAGCTGCCTACCCCCTTCGTAAGTGCAGGTCCTAAATGAGATTTTTTCTCTGTTCCCTCACCACAATCCAGATTCTTTTGGGGAGTTACCAGTACAGTAACCATACCAAGAAGTAGTTAATTTATTAAGCTACTGCTTTTCTTAATCTCAGTGGAGATATTTACTGATAAACAGCTACCTACGCAGCATGTTCATGTCGTTCGTAAATAAGCTTTTATCTCTCTCCCCTCACCACAAATCAGATTCTTCTGAGGAGTTCCCAGTACATTATCCTTTCCCCTGTGTAAATACCTTAACAAGCTCCAGCTGTTTTTATTCTCAGAAGGTTTACTCCCTGATATACAGCTGCCTACCCCCTTCGTAAGTCAGGTCCTAAATGAGCTTTTTTCTCTGTTCCCTCACCACAATCCAGATTCGTTTGGGGAGTTACCAGTACATTAACCATACCAGGAAGTACTTAATTTATTAAGCTACTGCTTTTCTTAATCTCAGTGGAGATATTTACTGATAAACAGCTACCTACGCAGCATGTTCACGTCGTTCCTAAATGAGCTTTTATCTCTCTCCCCTCACCACAAATCAGATTCTTCTGAGGAGTTCCCAGTACTTTATCCTTTCCCCTGTGTAATTACCTTAACAATTTTCAGCTGTTTTTATTCTCAGAAGTTTTACTCCCTGATATACATCTGCCTACCCCCTTCGTAAGTGCAGGTCCTAAATGAGCTTTTTTCTCTGTTCCCTCACCACAATCCAGATTCTTTTGGGGAGTTACTAGTACAGTAACCATACCAGGAAGTACTTTATTTATTAAGCTACTGCTTTTCTTAATCTCAGTGGAGATATTTACTGATAAACAGGTACCTACGCAGCATGTTCAGGTCGTTCTTAAATGAGCTTTTATCTCTCTCCCCTCACCACAAATCAGATTCTTTTGGGGAGTTACCAGTACAGTAACCATACCAGGAAGTACTTAATTTATTAAGCTACTGCTTTTCTTAATCTCAGTGGAGATATTTACTGATAAACTGCTACCTACGCAGCATGTTCATGTCGTTCCTAAATGAGCTTTTATCTCTCTCCCCTCACCACAAATCAGATTCTTCTAAGGAGTTCCCAGTACATTATCCTTTCCCCCGTGTAATTACCTTAACAAGCTCCAGCTGTTTTTATTCTCAGAATGATTGCTCCCTGATATACAGCTGCCTACCCCCTTCGTAAGTGCAGGTCTTAAATGAGCTTTTCTCTCTGTTCCCTCACCACAATCTAGATTCTTTTGTGGATTTCCCAGTACAGTAACCATACCAGGAGGTACTTAATTTATTAAGCTACTGCTTTTCTTAATCTCAGTGGAGATATTTACTGGTAAACAGCTACCTAAGCAGCAGGTTCATGTCGTTCCTAAATGAGCTTTTATCTCTCTCCCCTCACCACAAATCAGATTTTTCTGACATTTCCCAGTACATTATCCTTTCCCCTGTGTAATTACCTTAACAAGCTCCAGCTGTTTTTATTCTCAGAAGGTTTACTCCCTGATATACAGCTGCCTACGCACTTCGTAAGTGCAGGTCTTAAATGAGCTTTTTTCTCTGTTCCCTCACCACAGTCCAGATTCTTTTGGGGAGTTATCAGTACAGTAACCATACCAGGAAGTACTTACTTTATTAAGCTACTGCTTTTCTTAATCTCATTGGAGATATTTACTGATAAACAGCTACGTATGCAGCATGTTCATGTCGTTCCTAAATGAGCTTTTATCTCTCTCCCCTCACCACAAATCAGATTCTTCTAAGGAGTTCCCAGTACATTATCCTTTCCCCTGTGTAATTACCTTAACAAGCTCCAGCTGTTTTTATTCTCAGAATGATTGCTCCCTGATATACAGCTGCCTACCCCCTTCGTAAGTGCAGGTCCTAAATGAGCTTTTTTCTCTGTTCCCTCACCACAATCCAGATTCTTTTGGGGAGTTACCAGTACAGTAACCATACCAGGAAGTACTTACTTTATTAAGCTACTGCTTTTCTTAATCTCAGTGGAGATATTTACTGATAAACAGCTACCTACGCAGCATGTTCATGTCGTTCCCAAATGAGCTTTTATCTCTCTCCCCTCAACACAAATCAGATTCTTCTGAGGCGTTCCCAGTACATTATCCTTTCCCCTGTGTAATTACCTTAACAACTCCAGCTCTTTTTTTCTCAGAAGGGATACTCCCTGATATACAGCTGCCTACCCCCTTCGTAAGTGCAGGTCCTAAATGAGCTATTTTCTCTGTTCCCTCACCACAATCCAGATTCTTTTGGGGAGTTAATAGTACAGTAACCATACCAGGAAGTACTTAATTTATTAAGCTACTGCTTTTCTTAATCTCAATGGAGATATTTACTGATAAACAGCTACCTATGCAGCATTTTCATGTCGTTCCTAAATGAGCTTTTATCTCTCTCCCCTCACCACAAATCAGATTCTTCTGAGGAGTTCCCACTACATTATCCTTTCCCCTGTGTAATTACCTTAACAAGCTCCAGCTGTTTTTATTCTCAGAAGGATTACTCCCTGATATACAGCTGCCTACCACCTTCGTAATTGCAGGTCCTAAATGAGCTATTTTCTCTGTTCCCTCACCACAATCCAGATTCTTTTGGGGAGTTACCAGTACAGTAACCATACCAGGAACTACTTACTTTATTAAGCTACTGCTTTTCTTAATCTCAGTGGAGATATTTACTGATAAATAGCTACCTACGCAGCATGTTCATGTCGTTCCCAAATGAGCTTTTCTCTCTCCTCCCCTCACCACAAATCAGATTCTTCTGAGGAGTTCCCAGTACATTATCCTTTCCCCTGTGTAATTACCTTAACAAGCTCCAGCTCTTTTTTTCTCAGAAGGGATACTCCCTGATATACAGCTGCCTACCACCTTCGTAAGTGCAGGTCCTAAATGAGCTGTTTTCTCTGTTCCCTCACCACAATCCAGATTCTTTTGGGGAGTTACCAGTACAGTAACCATACCAGGAAGTACTTAATTTATTAAGCTACTTCCTTTCTTAATCTCAGTGGAGATATTTACTGATAAACAGCTACCTACTCAGCATGTTCATGTCGTTCCCAAATGAGCTTTTATCTCTCTCCCCTCACCACAAATCAGATTCTTCTGAGGAGTTCCCAGTACATTATCCTTTCCCCTGTGTAATTACCTTAACCAGCTCCAGCTGTTTTTATTCTCACAAGGGGAACTCCCTGATATACAGCTGCCTACGCACTTCGTAAGTGCAGGTCCTAAATGAGCTTTTTTCTATGTTCCCTCACCACAATCCAGATTCTTTTGGGGAGTTTCCACTACAGTAAACCATGCCAGGAAGTACTTAATTTTTTAAGCTACTGCTTTTCTTAATCTCAGTGGAGATATTTACTGATAAACATCTACCTATGCAGCATTTTCATGTCGTTCCTAAATGAGCTTTTATCTCTATCCCCTCACCACAAATCAGATTCTTCTGCGGAGTTCCCAGTACATTATCCTTTCCCCCTGTGTAATTACCTTAACAATCCCCAGCTGTTTTTATTCTCAGAAGGGATACTCCCTGTTATACAGCTGCCTACCCCCTTCGTAAGTGCAGGTCCTAATGAGCTTTTTTCTCTGTGCCCTCACCACAATCCAGATTCTTTTGGGGAGTTACCAGTACAGTAACCACACCAGGAAGTACTTAATTTATTAAACTACTGCTTTTCTTAATCTCAGTGGAGATATTTACTGATAAACAGCTACCTACGCAGCATGTTCATGTCGTTCCTAAATGAGCTTTTATCTCTCTCCCCCTCACCACAAATCAGATTCTTCTGAGGAGTTCCCAGTACATTATCCTTTCCCCTGTGTAAATACCTTAACAAGCTCCAGCTGTTTTTATTCTCAGAAGTTTACTCCCTGATATACAGCTGTCTACCCCCTTCCTAAGTGCAGGTCCTAAATGAGCTTTTTTCTCTGTTCCCCCACCACAATCCAGATTCTTTTGGGGAGTTACCACTGCAGTAACCATGCCAGGAAGTACTTAATTTTTTAAGCTACTGCTTTTCTTAATCTCAGTGGAGATATTTACTGATAAACATCTACCTATGCAGCATTTTCATGTCGTTCCTAATGAGCTTTTATCTCTATCCCCTCACCACAAATCA
Source organism: Perognathus longimembris pacificus (assembly GCF_023159225.1). Classification (NCBI taxonomy): domain Eukaryota; kingdom Metazoa; phylum Chordata; class Mammalia; order Rodentia; family Heteromyidae; genus Perognathus; species Perognathus longimembris. The sequence goes on from NW_025957472.1 coordinate 19,461, forward strand.
GATTCTTCTGCGGAGTTCCCAGTACATTATCCTTTCCCCTGTGTAATTACCTTAACAATCCCCAGCTGTTTTTATTCTCTGAAGGGATACTCCGTGTTATACAGCTGCCTACCCCCTTCGTAAGTGCAGGTCCTAAATGAGCTTTTTTCTCTGTTCCCTCACCAAAATCCAGATTCTTTTGGGGAGTTACCAGTACAGTAACCATACCAGGAAGTACTTAATTTATTAAACTACTGCTTTTCTTAATCTCAGTGGAGATATTTACTGATAAACAGATACCTATGCAGCATGTTTCATGTCGTTCCTAAATGATCTTTTATCTCTCTCCCCCTCACCACAAATCAGATTCTTCTGAGGAGTTCCCAGTACATTATCCTTTCCCCCTGTGTAAATACCTTAACAAGCTCCAGCTGTTTTTATTCTCAGAAGGTTTACTCCCTGATATACAGCTGCCTACCCCCTTCGTAAGTCAGGTCCTAAATGAGCTTTTTTCTCTGTTCCCTCACCACAATCCAGATTCGTTTGGGAGTTACCAGTACATTAACCATACCAGGAAGTACTTAATTTATTAAGCTACAGCTTTTCTTAATCTCAGTGGAGATATTTACTGATAAACAGCTACCCTACGCAGCATGTTCACGTCGTTCCTAAATGAGCTTTTATCTCTCTCCCCTCACCACAAATCAGATTCTTCTGAGGAGTTCCCAGTACTTTATCCTTTCCCCTGTGTAATTACCTTAACAAGCTCCAGCTGTTTTTATTCTCAGAAGGTTACTCCCTGATATACATCTGCCTACCCCCTTCGTAAGTGCAGGTCCTAAATGAGCTTTTTTCTCTGTTCCCTCACCACAATCCAGATTCTTTTGGGGAGTTACTAGTACAGTAACCATACCAGGAAGTACTTTATTTATTAAGCTACTGCTTTTCTTAATCTCAGTGGAGATATTTACTGATAAACAGGTACCTACGCAGCATGTTCAGGTCGTTCTTAAATGAGCTTTTATCTCTCTCCCCTCACCACAAATCAGATTCTTTTGGGGAGTTACCAGTACAGTAACCATACCAGGAAGTACTTAATTTATTAAGCTACTGCTTTTCTTAATCTCAGTGGAGATATTTACTGATAAACAGCTACCTATGCAGCATGTTCATGTCGTTCTTAAATGAGCTTTTATCTCTCTCCCCTCACCACAAATCAGATTCTTCTGAGGAGTTCCCAGTACATTATCCTTTCCCCTGTGTAATTACCTTAACAAGCTCCAGCTGTTTTTATTCTCAGAAGGTTTACTCCCTGATATACAGCTGCCTACGCACTTCGTAAGTGCAGGTCTTAAATGAGCTTTTTTCTCTGTTCCCTCACCACAGTCCAGATTCTTTTGGGGAGTTATCAGTACAGTAACCATACCAGGAAGTACTTACTTTATTAAGCTACTGCTTTTCTTAATCTCATTGGAGATATTTACTGATAAACAGCTACGTATGCAGCATGTTCATGTCGTTCCTAAATGAGCTTTTATCTCTCTCCCCTCACCACAAATCAGATTCTTCTAAGGAGTTCCCAGTACATTATCCTTTCCCCTGTGTAATTACCTTTACAAGCTCCAGCTGTTTTTATTCTCAGAATGATTGCTCCCTGATATACAGCTGCCTACCCCCTTCGTAAGTGCAGGTCCTAAATGAGCTTTTTTCTCTGTTCCCTCACCACAATCCAGATTCTTTTGGGGAGTTACCAGTACAGTAACCATACCAGGAAGTACTTACTTTATTAAGCTACTGCTTTTCTTAATCTCAGTGGAGATATTTACTGATAAACAGCTACCTACGCAGCATGTTCATGTCGTTCCCAAATGAGCTTTTATCTCTCTCCCCTCAACACAAATCAGATTCTTCTGAGGCGTTCCCAGTACATGATCCTTTCCCCTGTGTAATTACCTTAACAAGCTCCAGCTCTTTTTTTCTCAGAAGGGATACTCCCTGATATACAGCTGCCTACCCCCTTCGTAAGTGCAGGTCCTAAATGAGCTATTTTCTCTGTTCCCTCACCACAATCCAGATTCTTTTGGGGAGTTACTAGTACAGTAACCATACCAGGAAGTACTTAATTTATTAAGCTACTGCTTTTCTTAATCTCAGTGGAGATATTTACTGATAAACAGCTACCTACGCAGCATGTTCATGTCGTTCCTAAATGAGCTTTTTTCTCTGTTCCCTCACCACAATCCAGATTCTTTTGGGGAGTTACCAGTACAGTAACCATACAAGGAAGTACTTAATTTATTAAGCTACTGCTTTTCTTAATCTCAGTGGAGATATTTACTGATAAACAGCTACCTATGCAGCATGTTCATGTCGTTCCTAAATGAGCTTTTATCTCTCTCCCCTCACCACAAATCAGATTCTTCTGAGGAATTCCCAGTACATTATCCTTTCCCCTGTGTAATTACTTTAACAAGCTCCAGCTGTTTTTATTCTCAGAAGTTTTACTCCCTGATATACAGCTGCCTACCCCCTTCGTAAGTGCAGGTCCTAAATGAGCTTTTTTCTCTGTTCCCTCACCACAATCCAGATTCATTTGGGGAGTTACCAGTACATTAACCATACCAGGAAGTGCTTAATTTATTAAGCTACTGCTTTTCTTAATCTCAGTGGAGATATTTACTGATAAACAGCTACGTATGCAGCATGTTCATGTCGTTCCTAAATGAGCTTTTATCTCTCTTCCCTCACCACAAATCAGATACTTCTGAGGAGTTCCCAGTACATTATCCTTTCCCCTGTGTAATTACCTTAACAAGCTCCAGCTGTTTTTATTCTCACAAGGTTTACTCCCTCATATACTGCTGCTACCCCCTTCGTAAGTTCAGGTCCTGAACCAGCTTTTTTTCTCTGTTCCCTCACCACAATCCAGGTTCTTTTGGGGAGTTACTAGTACAGTAACCATACCAGGAAGTACTTAATTTATTAAGCTACTGCTTTTCTTAATCTCAGTGGAGATATTTACTGATAAACAGCTACCTACGCAGCATGTTCATGTCGTTCCTAAATGAGCCTTTTTTCTCTGTTCCCTCACCACAATCCAGATTCTTTTGGGGAGTTGCCAGTACAGTAACCATACAAGGAAGTACTTAATTTATTAAGGTACTGCTTTTCTTAATCTCAGTGGAGATATTTACTGATGAACAACTACCTACGCAGCATGTTCATGTCGTTCCTAAATGAGCTTTTATCTCTCTCCCCTCACCACAAATCAGATTCTTCTGAGGATTTCCAGTACATTATCCTTTCCCCTGTGTAATTACCTTAACAAGCTCCAGCTGTTTTTATTCTCAGAAGGTTTACTCCCTGATATACAGCTGCCTACCCCCTTCGTAAGTGCAGGTCCTAAATGAGCTTTTTTCTCTGTTCCCTCACCACAATCCAGATTCTTTTCGGAGTTACCAGTACAGTAACCATACCAGGAAGTACTTAATTTATTAAGCTACTGCTTTTCTTAATCTCATTGGAGATATTTACTGATAAACAGCTACATATGCAACATGTTCATGTCGTTCCTAAATGAGCTTTTATCTCTCTCCCCTCACCAAAAATCAGATTCTTCTGAGGAGTTCCCAGTACATTATCCTTTCCCCTGTGTAATTACCTTAACAAGCTCCAGCTGTTTTTATTCTCAGAAGGTTTACTCCCTGATATACAGCTGCCTACCCCCTTCGTAAGTGCAGGTCCTAAACTAGCTTTTTTCTCTGTTCCCTCACCACAATCCAGGTTCTTTTGGGGAGTTACTAGTACAGTAACCATACCAGGAAGTACTTAATTTATTAAGCTACTGCTTTTCTTAATCTCAGTGGAGATATTTACTGATAAACAGCTACCTACGCAGCATGTTCATGTCGTTCCTAAATGAGCTTTTATCTCTCTCCCCTCACCACAAATCAGATTCTTCTGAGGAGTTCCCAGTACATTATCCTTTCCCCTGTGTAATTACCTTAACAAGCTCCAGCTGTTTTTATTCTCAGAAGGTTTACTCCCTGATATACAGCTGCCTACCCCCTTCGGAAGTGCAGGTCCTAAATGAGCTTTTTTTCTCTGTTCCCTCACCACAATCCAGATTCTTTTGGGGAGTTACCAGTACAGTAACTGAAAGACCCCCGAGTTTGGGTGGTCTTTTCTAGGGAGACCCCTTTCCAAGGGATAATCGAGGCACGCGATGGATGCAACAGCAAGAGGTTTATTGAGGGTTGCTGGTACCCCGGGCGTCCAAGTCCTCGCAGGGAGATGGCGCGCCGAGGCTCGATTTGTGGGGGGTTTTTAAGGGGTTTGCAGAAGCGGTTTACAGAAGCAAGAAGCATAGTTACAGGGTTCTGATTGGTCCTTCCCTTAAAGGGAATTTGCGGCTTTTCCAGTAATCATGGGTGGTTATCTGCCTAGCCCTGAGAGTGGTTATCTGCCCTGCCTAGCCTTGAGGGTGGTTATCTGCCCTGCCTAGCCTTGAGGGTGGTTATCTGCCCTGCCTAGCCCTGAGTTTCGTCAAAATGTGCAAGATGGCTTTCCTCGTGTCCCGGAGGGAGAGGGGTTTGGGTAACTTCCTACTCAAGGGGGCTCTTTTAGCCTCTTTCATCCCCCCCTTTTCTTCTTTAACCATTTCTAATCCTAGAAATCAGAGTCCTGAACCTCGTTAAGGGCAGCATACTGTTGTCTGATTATATGGGTCCAGCCAACGTTGACACCAGGGTGGTTAGCCAGGGAGACCTGGTGAACCAACTCTCAAACAACCCTGTTGTTCCTAAGGCCACACATGAACAAATCCAGGCTTTACCTACAAAACCATCTCAGCGAGGGAATCAAGCAGTTAAAGATATGAGATCTTTCTGGTTAACATTTAGATGACATCACATAAGTCCCTTAACCCCTCAGATGCAGGCACAGAAGTTTCACATCAAACCCCCAATTCTGACCCCATTTACCTATTTATATTATAGCCAATATGATTATATTCATATGCTTTAATTTTAAGACATACTGATATCATTTGCTACATACTCAAACTTTCTAGGGATTGTCATTCTTACTTTTAGCATACCAAAACCGTTTCATCTAAAGGAAATGTTTTTGCTTCCCTAATTCTCTTTCTAAAGTCTTTCTTTATTAACATATCCCTACTCACACACCTTTTACTTCCTCACGCCAGCAGCGACTTACTGGAACATTCTGTAACACTTGACTTTTTAAATCCCTTTCTTATTCTCCAAGGCTTACTATACTAACTTTTCTCTTTACAGTTTCTGGGGCTTCTTTGTTGTTAGAGTTTTAAACTGTCTACATTTTTTTCTTCCTCTGGTTTGTAGAATCTAGTTTATCTCAGCTACATCAAGGCAAATTACTGTGACTCTACCCACAGGCTGTTGGGGAAAACAAAGGTGGGGCAAGGGTCAGCCTGATGGGGACTGTTGCTCCTAAAAAAGCCAGACCAGAGCCAACTATCATGAGTTACTATTTTAGAGTGGATTTTTCCTGATTCCAGTGCCTTTAAGTGCCTAAGGTTGGCCAGTGGCATCTGTAAGATCCACCCTCAGGAGGGCTCCATGAAGATGCCCCCAGACAGTTTAAATCTCTGTCCAGTTACCTTGGTATCTGGCACACCTGATGGCAGTTACCTCCCTTTCTTCTGAGGTCACACCCTAATTCATCTGGACACATTTTAATACTCCCACTCCAGGCATTGCCTGGAAGTGACTCTCCAGCCTGTCATACATGCTTTGATTTTAGTAGCAGGCCAGTCTGCTTGAAAATTTCTTACAATATCCATTTTCTTAATAGAGCTAGTTATCTCCAGTCAACTCAAGAATGTCCCCCAAAAATTTTAGTTTCAGCAGATCCAAAGCACTTTCCAGCAGAAATCAGCTGCTCATGATAAGAGTCCCATTTGTTTTACCAAGATAGGGCTACACAGGGTGAAAATGTAGATTCTTCCAGATGACTGTTAGACTCTCCTTGATCTTCACTCAAATGCAATGGGTAGGGTCATGGTGGTATCAGGCAGTAGTGGCTTCCAGCGGTTCCAGTAGAATGTCACACCTTCTGGGTTACCTGCAACTTTCTCCATAGACTGGTTAGAGAAGCTTAACCTAAGTTAACCTGAGGCATAACTTTAGTCAAATTTCCTTGTATTTTCCTGATTCCCTTTTTAAGCACACTAGATTTTGTAGGCTGGCACATCACTGAATGTCAAGACGGCTTTAGCAATTAATGGACCTTGGGTCATTTTGCCAGGGCAATAAGTTTAAATCAGATAACTCTGTTTTCCATGCCCCTAATTTATCCTGTCTCATCTTCCCGAAAACAATTCTAGTCCCTTGGCCCTAAAAAGGGGGGCTGATGGGCGAAGATCATCCATCTTCTGTAACTTCTTCAGGCTGACTCAGGGACGTTGACCTTACCTCGCCAGGAATCTATAATTTTATTCCACTTTACCAAGGGGCTGCAGGATCAGATGTCCATTAGGAGCTTTACTTCAAACTGGGAATTACATTTAACATTTAACTTTTAACAACTACACAGACTTCTTTTTGAGCTACCGCAGTGTAGCCTTCTAACATCTTAGTTTGCAAAAGCATTTTCCTGACTGGCTAGGGAACTGATCTCTGATGACCTAACAGTGCCTAAAGTACCTTTGCAGGCCATTAACAGATCTCAATAAGGACACGATCTCAGGTCTACAAGCTTTCTTTCCTGAAGAGATGTATCAGCTTAGCTTTACTACCCACTATCACAGATGACTGGCAAGTTCCTGTAAAATTCTCACTGCCAGTCAGGGCTTTGAGTCCAGTTACAAAGTAGACAGACATGGGCAATAAAAGGCATGCTTATGAACTATTCTTTCTAGGACTCCCATTTCTGATTAACTTTTGAAAGGCCAAACAGCAGTGACTCTAGGATCTGACACCCTCTCTGCCATCCAAGCAGTGGCTTACTGCCTCTGGATGCACAATCACTCTGACCCAGGAGTAACTTTTCCATGCTGGTATAAATGCACCTTTGTCATTTCTCTTGGTCCATCACTGGACTTGGACTCAGGGCCTGAGTGCTGTCCCTCAGCTCTCCAGCTCAAGTCTAGCACCCTACCACTTTGAGCCTCAAGCAACTCATGACTATTTCCAGCACTTCTGCTGGTCAGCTGGACAAGAAGACTCCCACAGGGACCTTTTCTGCCTGGACTGGCTTCGAACAGCAGATTTCGGATCAATGAGTCTTACAAGAGGCCACTTTACTCCAATTAAAAGCAACAAGGTGGTCCACATAGAAATAGTTTTTAAGCATACTCTTACCTGGAGCTTATTAAGGGCCAGTGTTAGATCTTGACAAACTTGTAGGGATCATCTGTCCTTCTCTGTGGGCCTGCTGGAAATGGTTACAAAAAACTACAGAGAAACTGGAATGGCAATTAGCGCTTATCTGCGTTGGAAAAAAAACAAAAAAACTCTGAAGCTTAGAGGCATTCTGAAGCCAGTGCTGCCCTTTGCCTTTGGGCTGCCCGTTTTAAAAGAGCCCTTTTTCTTTTTCTTTTTAATGCAAGAATTACAATTACAAAATTAGAAATACTTATCCATTCAGCTTTAAACTTAAGGGAGTAGTGACAGTTTGACCCATGATTTCAAATACACAGAGTCCTAGGACAGACAAGACGAACAGCAGGGAGATAAGACCAAGACAGACTTTCGCGGCGCGGCTTCGGCGGAAAACCGAAAACAAAACTTCTAATGGAGACTGTAACTGTGAGAGTCCGGATCTCTCGTCTCCCTGACAAATCACGTAACCCTCGGTTAGCGGGGCAGCCCCGAATGGACTGACTATTTTCCAGGCTACGGATGACAGATGGGTCAGCTTGGCCCCAGACACCACTGGGACGTCTCCCAGGGCTGCGGTCGGGAGTACGAGCTCGTCAGCTCCTCCACAGAGCCGCCAGATACAGAGCTAGTTAGCTAACTAGTACAGACGCAAGCGCAGAACACAAAAACAAAGACACAGAAATCCACAGACAAGTGCGATCGCTGGCCAGCTTACCTCCCGTCGGTGAGTCGGTGGTCCCTGGGTGGGGGTCTCCTATCCCGGACGAGCCCCCAGATGAAAGACCGCCGAGTTTGGGTGGTCTTTTCTAGGGAGACCCCTTTCCAAGGATCAGCGAGGCACGCGATGGATGCAACAGCAAGAGGTTTATTGAGGGTTGCGGGTACCCGGGCGACCAAGTCCTCGCAGGGAGATGGCGCGCCGAGGCTCGATTTGTGGGGGGTTTTTAAGGGGTTTGCAGAAGCGATTTACAGAAGCAAGAAGCATAGTTACAGGGTTCTGATTGGTCCTTCCCTTAAAGGGAATTTGCGGCTTTTCCAGTAATCATGGGTGGTTATCTGCCTAGCCCTGAGAGTGGTTATCTGCCCTGCCTAGCCTTGAGGGTGGTTATATGCCCTGCCTAGCCTTGAGGATGGTTATCTGCCCTGCCTAGCCCCGAGTTTCGTCAAAATGTGCAAGATGGCTTTCCTCCTGTCCCGGAGGGAGAGGGGTTTGGGTAACTACCTACTCAAGGGGGCTCGTTTAGCCTCTTTCATAACCATACCAGGAAGTACTTAATTTATTAAGCTACTGCTTTTCTTAATCTCAGTGGAGATATTTACTGATAAACAGCTACCTACGCAGCATGTTCATGTCGTTCCTAAATGAGCTTTTATCTCTCTCCCGTCACCACAAATCAGATTCTTCTGAGGAGTTCCCATTACATTATCCTTTCCCCTGTGTAATTACCTTAACAAGCTCCAGCTGTTTTTATTCTCAGAATGTTTACTCCCTGATATACAGCTGCCTACCCCCTTCGTAAGTGCAGGTCCTAAATGAGATTTTTTCTCTGTTCCCTCACCACAATCCAGATTCTTTTGGGGAGTTACCAGTACAGTAACCATACCAGGAAGTACTTAATTTATTAAGCTACTGCTTTTCTTAATCTCAGTGGAGATATTTACTGATAAACAGCTACCTACGCAGCATGTTCATGTCGTTCGTAAATAAGCTTTTATCTCTCTCCCCTCACCACAAATCAGATTCTTCTGAGGAGTTCCCAGTACATTATCCTTTCCCCTGTGTAATTACCTTAAAAAGCTCCAGCTGTTTTTATTCTCAGAAGATTTACTCCCTGATATACAGCTGCCTACCCCCTTCGTAAGTGCAGGTCCTAAATGAGCTTTTTTCCTCTGTTCCCTCACCACAATCCAGATTCTTTTAGGGAGTTACCAGTACAGTAATCATACCAGGAAGTACTTAATTTATTAAGCTACTGCTTTTTCTTAATCTCAGTGGAGATATTTACTGATAAACAGCTACCTACACAGCATGTTCATGTCGTTCCTAAATGAGCTTTTATCTCTCTCCCCTCACCACAAATCAGATTCTTCTGAGGAGTTCCCAGTACAATATCCTTTCCCCTATGTAATTACCTTAACAATCTCCAGCTGTTTTTATTCTCAGAAGGTTTACTCCCTGATATACAGCTGCCTACCCCCGTCGTAAGTGTAGGTCCTAAACCAGCTTTTTTCTCTGTTCCCTCACCACAATCCAGGTTCTTTTGGGGAGTTACTAGTACAGAAACCATACCAGGAAGTACTTAATTTATTAAGCTACTGCTTTTCTTAATCTCAGTGGAGATATTTACTGATAAACAGCTACCTACGCAGCATGTTCGTGTCGTTCCTAAATGAGCTTTTATCTCTCTCCCCTCACCACAAATCAGATTCTTCTGAGGAGTTCCCAGTACAATATCCTTTCCCCTGTGTAGTTACCTTAACAAGCTCCAGCTGTTTTTATTCTCAGAAGGTTTACTCCCTGATATGAAGCTGCCTACCCCCTTCGTAAGTGCCGGTCCTAAATGAGCTTTTTTCTCTGTTCCCTCACCACAATCCAGATTCATTTGGGGAGTTACCAGTACAGTAATCTACCAGGAAGTTCTTAATTTATTAAGCTACTGCTTTTCTTAATCTCAGTGGAGATATTTACTGATAAACAGCTACCTACGCAGCATGTTCATGTCGTTCCTAAATGAGCTTTTATCTCTCTCCCGTAACCACAAATCAGATTCTTCTGAGGAGTTCCCATTACATTATCCTTTCCCCTGTGTAATTACCTTAACAAGCTCCAGCTGTTTTTATTCTCAGAATGTTTACTCCATGATATACAGCTGCCTACCCCCTTCGTAAGTGCAGGTCCTAAATGAGATTTTTTCTCTGTTCCCTCACCACAATCCAGATTCATTTGGGGAGTTACCAGTACAGTAACCATACCAGGAAGTACTTAATTTATTAAGCTACTGCTTCTCTTAATCTCAGTGGAGATATTTACTGACAAACAGCTACCTACGCAGCATGTTCATGTCGTTCCTAAATGAGCTTTTATCTCTCTCCCCCTCACCACAAATCAGATTCATCTGAGGAGTTCCCAGTACATTATCCTTTCCCCTGTGTAATTACCCTTAACAAGCTCCAGCTGTTTTTATTCTCAGAAGGTTTACTCCCTGATATACAGCTGCCTACCCCCCTTCGTAAGTGCAGGTCATAAATGAGCTTTTTCCTCTGTTCCCTCACCACAATCCAGATTCTTTTGGGGAGTTACCAGTACAGTATCCATAGCAGGAAGTACTTAATTTATTAAGCTACTGCTTTTCTTAATCTCAGTGGAGATATTTACTGATAAACAGCTACGTATGCATCATGTTCATGTCGTTCCTAAATGAGCTTTTATCTCTCTACCCTCACCACAAATCAGATTCTTCTGAGGAGTTCCCAGTACATTATCCTTTCCCCTGTGTAATTACATTAACAAGCTCCAGGTGTTTTTATTCTCAGAAGCGATACTCCCTGATATACAGCTGCCTACCCCCTTTGTAAGTGCAGATCCTAAATGAGCTTTTTTCGCTGTTCCCTCACCACAATCCAGATTCTTTTTGGGAGTTACCAATACAGTAACCTACCAGGAAGTACTTAATTTATTAAGCTACTGCTTTTCTTAATCTCAGTCGAGATATTTACTGATAAACAGCTACCTACGCAGCATATTCATGTCGTTCCTAAATTAGCTTTTATCTCTCTCCCCTCACCACAAATCAGATTCTTCTGAGGAGTTCCCAGTACACTATCCTTTCCCCTGTGTAATTACCTTAACAAGCTCCAGCTGTTTCTATTGTCAGAAGGTTTACTCCCTTATATACAGCTGCCTACCCCCTTCGTAACTGCAGGTCCTAAATGAGCTTTTTTCTCTGTTCCCTCACCACAATCCAGATGCTTTTGGGGAGTTACCAGTACAGTAACCATACCAGGAAGTACTTAATTTATTAAGCTACTGCTTTTCTTAATCTCAGTGGAGATATTTACTGATAAACAGCTGCGTACGCAGCATGTCCATGTCGATCCTAAATGAGCTTTTATCTCTCTCCCCTCACCACAAATCAGATTCTTTTGAGGATTTCCCAGTACATTATCCTTTCCCCTGTGTAATTACCTTAACAAGCTCCAGCTGTTTTTATTCTCAGAAGGTTTACTCCCTTATATACAGCTGCCTACCCCCTTCGTAAGTGCAGGTCCTAAATGAGCTTTTTTCTCTGTTCCCTCACCACAATCCAGTTTCTTTTGGGGAGTTACCAGTACAGTAACCATACCAGGAAGTACTTAATTTATTAAGCTACTGCTTTTCTTAATCTCAGTGGAGATATTTACGGATAAACAGCTACCTACGCAGCATGTTCATGTCGTTCCTAAATGAGCATTTATCTCTCTCCCCTCACCACAAATCAGATTCTTCTGAGGAGTTCCCAGTACATTATCCTTTCCCCTGTGTAATTACCTTAACAAGCTCCACCTGTTTTTATTCTCAGAAGGTTTACTCCCTGATATACTGTGGCCTACCCCCTTCGTAAGTGCAGGTCCTAAATGAGCTTTTTTCTCTGTTCCCTCACCACAATCCAGATTCTTTTGGGGAGTTACCAGTACAGTAACCATACCAGGAAGTACTTAATTTATTAAGCTACTGCTTTTCTTAATCTCAGTGGAGATATTTACTGATAAACAGCTACCTACGCAGCATGTTCATGTCGTTCCTAAATGAGCTTTTATCTCTCTCCCCTCACCACAAATCAGATTGTTCTGAGGAATTCCCAGTACATTATCCTTTCCCCTGTGTAATTACCTTAACAAGCTCCAGCTGTTTTTATTCTCAGAACGTTTACTCCCTGATATACAGCTGCCTACCCCCTTCGTAAGTGCAGATCTTAAATGAGCTTTTTTCTGTTCCCTCACCACAATCCAGATTCTTTTGGGGAGTTACCAGTACAGTATCCATACCAGGAAGTACTTAATTTATTATGCTACTGCTTTTCTTAATCTCAGTGGAGATATTTACTGATAAACACCTACCTACGCAGCATGTTCATGTCGTTCCTAAATGAGCTTTTATCTCTCTCCCCTCACCACAAATCAGATTCTTCTGAGGAGTTCCCAGTACATTATCCTTTCCCCTGTGTAATTACCTTAATAAGCTCCAGCTGTTTTTATTCTCAGAAGTTTTACTCCCTGATAAACAGCAGCCTACCCCCTTCGTAAGTGCAGGTCCTAAATGAGCTTTTTTCCTCTGTTCCCTCGCCACATTCCGATTATTTTGGGGAGTTACCAGTACAGTAACCATACCAGGAAGTACTTAATTTATTAAGCTACTGCTTTTCTTAATCTCTGTGGAGATATTTACTCATAAACAACTACCTATGCAGCATGTTCATGTCGTTCCTTAATGAGTATATGTCTCTCTCCCCTCACCACAATTCAGATTCTTCTGAGGAGTTCCCAGTACATTTTCCTTTCCCCTGTGTAATTATCTTAACAAGCTCCAGCTGTTTTTCTTCTCAGAAGGTTTACTCCCTGATATACAGCTGCCTACCCCCTTCGTAAGTGCAGGTCCTAAATGAGCTTTTTTCTCTGTTCCCTCATCAAAATCCAGATTCTTTTGAGGAGTTACCAGTACAGTAACCATACCAGGAAGTACTTAATTTATTAAGCTACTGCCTTTCTTAATCTCAGTGGAGATATTTACTGATAAACAGCTACCTACGCAGCATGTTCATGTCGTTCCTAAATGAGCTTTTATCTCTCTCCCCCTCACCACAAA
>NW_025957473.1:0-39700 GCF_023159225.1 Perognathus longimembris pacificus
TTTGTCGTGAGGGTAGAGAGATAAAAGCTCATTTAGGAACGACATGAACATGCTGCGTAGGTAGCTGTTTATCAGTAAATATCTCCACTGAGATTAAGAAAAGCAGTAGCTTAATAAATTAATTACTTCCTGGTATGGTTACTGTACTGGTAACTCCCCAAAAGAATCTGGATTGTTGTGAGGGAACAGAAAAAAAAGCTCCTTTAGGTCCAGCACTTACGAATGGGGTAGGCAGCTGTATATCAGGGAGTAAACCTTCTGAGAATAAAAATAGCTGGAGCTTGTTAAGGTAATTACACAGGGGAAAGGATAATGTACTGGGAACTCCTCAGAAGAATCTGATTTGTGGTGAGGGGAGAGAGATAAAAGCTCATTTAGGAACGATATGAACATGCTGCGTAGGTAGCTGTTTATCAGTAAATATCTCCACTGAGATTAAGAAAAGCAGTAGCTTAATAAATTAGTACTTCCTGGTATGGTTACTGTACTGGTAACTCCACAAAAGAATCTGGATTGTGGTGAGGGAACAGAGAAAAAATGCTCATTTAGGACATGCACTTACGAAGCGGGTAGGCAGCTGAATATCAGGGAGTATCCCTTCTGGGAATAAAAACAGCTGGAGCTTGTTAAGGTAATTACACAGGGGAAAGGATAATGTACTGGGAACTCCTCAGAAGAAACTGATTTGTGGTGAGGGGAGAGAGATAAAACCTCATTAAGAACGACATGAACATGCTGCGTAGTTAGCTGTTTATCAGTAAATATCTCCACTGAGATTAAAAAAAGCAGTAGCTTAATAAATTAAGTACTTCCTGGTATGGTTACTGTACTGGAAACTCCCCAAAAGAATCTGGATTTTGGTGAGGGAACAGAGAAAAAAGCTCATTTAGGACCTGCACTTTCGAAGGTGGTAGGCAGCTGTATATCAGGAGTAAACCTTCTGAGAATAAAAACAGCTGAAGCTTGTTAAGGTAATTACACAGGGGAAAGGATAATGTACTGGGAAATCCTCAGAAGAATCTGATTTGTGGTGAGGGGAGAGAGATAAAAGCTCATTTAGGAACGACATGAACATGCTGCGTAGGTAGCTGTTTATCAGTAAATATCTGCACTGAGATTAAGAAAAGCAGTAGCTTAATAAATTAAGTACTTCCTGGTATGGTTACTGTACTGGTAACTCCCCAAAAGAATCTGGATTGTGCTGAGGGAACAGAGAAAAAAGCTCATTTAGGAACGACATGAACATGCTGTGTAGGTAGCTGCTTATCAGTAAATATCTCCACTGAGATTAAGAAAAGCAGTAGCTTAATAAATTAAGTACTTCCTGGTATGGTTACTGTACTGGTAACTCCCCAAAAGAATCTGGATTTTTGTGAGGGAACAGAGAAAAAAGCTCATTTAGGACCTGCACTTACGAAGGGGGTAGGCAGCTGTATATCAGGGAGTAAACCTTCTGAGAATAAAAACAGCTGGAGCTTGTTAAGGTAATTACACAGGGGAAAGGATAATGTACTGGGAACTCCTCAGAAGAATCTGATTTGTGGTGAGGGGAGAGAGATAAAAGCTCATTTAGGAACGACATGAACATGCTGCGTAGGTAGCTGTTTATCAGTAAATATCGCCACTGAGATTAAGAAAAGCAGTAGCTTAAAAATTAAGTACTTCCTGGTATGGTTACTGTACTGGTAACTCCCCAGAAGAATCGGGATTGTGGTGAGGGAACAAAGAAAAAAACTCATTTAGGACCTGCACTTACGAAGGGGGTAGGCAGCTGTATATCAGGGAGTATCGCTTCTGAGAATAAAAACAGCTGGAGCTTCTTAAGGTAATTAAACAGGGGAAAGGATAATGTACTGGGGAACTCCTCAGAATAATCTGATTCGTGGTGAGGGGAGAGAGATAAAAGCTCATTAGGAACGACATGAACATGCTGCATACGTAGCTGTTTATCAGTAAATATCTCCACTGAGATTAAGAAAAGCAGTAGCTTAATAAATTAAGTACTTCCTGGTTTGGATACTGTACTGGTAACTCCCCAAAAGAATCTGGATTGTGGTGAGGGAACAGAGAAAAAAGCTCATTTAGGAACGACATGAAACATGCTGCGTAGGTAGCTGCTTATCAGTAAATTATCTCCACTGAGATTAAGAAAAGCAGTAGCTTAATAAATTAAGTATTTCCTGGTATGGTTACTGTACTGGTAACTCCCCAAAAGAATCTGGATTTTTGTGAGAGAACAGAGAAAAAAGCTCATTTAGGACCTGCACCTACGAAGGGGGTAGGCAGCTGTATATCAGGGAGTAAACCTTCTGAGAATAAAAACAGCTGGAGATTGTTAAGGTAATTACACAGGGGAAAGGATAATGTCCTGGCAACTCCTCAGAAGAATCTGATTTGTCGTGAGGGGAGAGAGATAAAAGCTCATTTAGGAACGACATGAACATGCTGCGTAGGTAGCTTTTTATGAGTAAATATCTCCACTGAGAGTAAGAAAAGCAGTAGCTTAATAAATTAAGTACTTCCTGGTATGGTTACAGTACTGGTAACTCCCCAAAAGAATCTTGATTGTGGTGAGGGAACAAAGAAAAAAGCTCATTTAGGACCTGCACTTGCGAAGGGGGTAGGCAGCTGTATATCAGGGAGTAAACCTTCTGAGAATAAAAACAGCTGGAGCTTGTTAAGGTAATTACACAGGGGAAAGGATAATGTACTGGGAACGCCTCAGAAGAATCTTATTTGTGGTGAGGGGAGAGAGATAAAAGCTCATTTAGGAACGACATGAACATGCTGCGTACGTAGCTGTTTAACAGTAAATATCTCCACTGAGATTAAGAAAAGCAGTAGCTTAATAAACTAAGTACTTCCTGGTATGGTTACTGTACTGGTCACTCCCCAAAAGAATCTGGATTGTGGTGAGGGGACAGAGAAAAAAGCTCATTTAGGACATACACTTACGAAGGGGGTAGGCAGCTGTATATCAGGGAGTAAACCTTCTGAAAATAAAAACAGCTGGAGCTTCTTAAGGTAATTACACAGGGGAAAGGATAATGTACTGGGAACTCCTCAGAAGAATCTGATTTGTGGTGAGGGGAGAGAGATAAAAGCTCATTTAAGAACGACATGAACATGCTGCGTAGGTAGCTGTTTATCAGTAAATATCTCCACTGAGATTAAGAAAAGCAGTAGCTTAATAAATTAAGTACTTCCTGGTATGGTTACTGTACTGGTAACTCCCCAAAAGAATCTGGATTGTGGTGAGGGAACACAGAAAAAAGCTCATTTAGGACCTGCACTTACGAAGGGGGTAGGCAGCTGTATATCAGGGAGTAAACCTTCTGAGAATAAAAACTGCTGGAGCTTGTTAAGGTAATTACACAGGGGAAAGGATAATGTACTGGGAAATCCTCAGAAAAATCTGATTTGTGGTGTGGGGAGAAAGATAAAAGCTCATTTAGGAACGACATGAACATGCTGCGTAGGTAGCTGTTTATCAGTAAATATCTCCACTGAGATTAAGAAAAGCAGTAGCTTAATAAATTAAGTACTTCCTGGTATGGTCACTGTACTGGTAACTCCGCAAAAGAATCGGGATTGTGGTGAGAGAACAGCGAAAAAAGCTCATTTAGGACCTGCACTTACGAAGGGGGTAGGCAGCTGTATATCAGGGAGTAAACCTTCTGAGAATAAAAACAGCTGGAGCTTGTTAAGGTAATTACACAGGGGAAAGGATAATGTACTGGGAACTCCTCAGAAGAATCTGATTTGTGTTGAGGAGAGAGATAAAAGCTCATTTAGGAACGACATGAACATGCTGCGTAGGTAGCTGTTTATCAGTAAATATCTCCACTGAGATTAAGAAAAGCCGTAGCTTAATAAATTAAGTACTTCCTGGTATGGTTACTGTATTGGTAACCTCCCCAAAAGAATCTGGATTGTGGTTTGGGAACAGAGAAAAAAGGTCATTTAGGACCTGCATTTACGAAGGGGATAGGCAGCTGTATATCAGGGAGTAAACATTCTGAGAATAAAAACAGCTGGAGCTTGTTAAGGTAATTACACAGGGGAAAGGATAATATACTGGGAACTCCTCAGAAGAATCTGATTTGTTGTGAGGGGAGAGAGATAAAAGCTCATTTAGGAACGACATGAACATGCTGCGTAGCTAGCTGTTTATCAGTAAATATCTCCACTGAGATTAAGAAAAGCAGTAGCTTAATAAATTAAGTACTTCCTGGTATGGTTACTGTACTGGTAACTCCCCAAAAGAATCTGGATTGTGGTGAAGGAACAGAGAAAAAAGCTCATTTAGGACCTGCACTTACGAAGGGGGTAGGCAGCTGTATATCAGGGAGTAAACCTTCTGAGAATAAAAACAGCTGGAGATTCTTAAGGTAATTACAAAGCGGAAATGATGAAGTACTGGGAACTCCTCAGAAGAATCTGATTTGTGGTGAGGGGAGAGAGAAAAATGCTCATTTAGGAACGACATGAACATGCTGCATACGTAGCTGTTTATCAGTAAAAATCTCCACTGAGATTAAGAAAAGCAGTAGCTTAATAAATTAAGTACTTCCTGGTATGGATACTGTACTGGTAACTCCCCAAAAGAATCTGGATTGTGGTGAGGGAACAGAGAGAAAAGCTCATTTAGGAACAACATAAACATGCTGCGTAGGTAGCTGTTTATCAGTAAATATCTCCACTGAGATTAAGAAAAGCAGTAGCTTAATAAATTAAGTACTTCCTGGTATGGTTACTGTACTGATAACTCACCAAAAGAATCTGGATTGTGGTGAGGGAACAGAGAAAAAAGCTCATTTAGGACCTGCACTTTCTAAGGGGGTAGGCAGCTGTATATCAGGGAGTAAACCTTCTGAGAATAAAAACAGCTGGAGCTTGTTAAGGTAATTACACAGGGGAAAGGATAATGTACTGGGAACTCCTCAGAAGAATCTGATTTGTGGTGAGGGGAGAGAGATAAAAGCTCATTAAGAAAGACATGAACATGCTGCGTAGGTAGCTGTTTATCAGTAAATATCTCCACTGAGATTAAGAAAAGCAGTAGCTTAATAAATTAAGTACTTCCAGGTATGGTTACTATACTGGTAACTCCCCTAAAGAATCTGGATTGTGGTGAGGCAAAACAGAAAAAAGCTCATTTAGGACCTGCACTTACGAAGGGGTAGGCAGCTGTATATCAGGTAGTAAACCTTCTGAGAATAAAAACATCTAGAGCTTGTTAAGGTAATTACACAGGGAAAGGATAATGTACTGGGAACTCCTCAGAAGAATCTGATTTGTGATGAGGGAGAGAGATAAAAGCTCATTTAGGAACGACATGAAAATGCTGCATACGTAGCTGTTTATCAGCAAATATCTCCACTGAGATTAAGAAAAGCAGTAGCTTAATAAATTAAGTACTTTCTGGTATGGATACTGTACTGGTAACTCCTCAAAAAAATCTGGATTGTGGTGAGGGAACAGAGAAAAAATCTCATTTAGGACCTGCACTTTCGAAGGGTGTAGGTGCTGTATATCAGGGAGTAAACCTTCTGAGAATAAAAACAGCTGGAGCTTGTTAAGGTAATTACACAGGGGAACGGATAATGTACTGGGAACTCCTCAGAAGAATCTGATTTGTGGTGAGGGGAGAGAGATAAAAGCTCATTTAGGAACGACATGAACATGCTGCATACGTAGCTGTTTATCAGTAAATATCTCCACTGAGATTAAGAAAAGCAGTAGCTTAATAAATTAAGTACTTGCTGGTATGGATACTGTACTGGTAACTCCCCAAAAGGATCTGGATTGTGTTGAGGGAACAGAGAAAAAAGCTCATTTAGGACCTGCACTTACGAAGGGGGTAGGCAGGTGTATATAAGGGAGTAAACCTTCTGAGAATAAAAACAGCTGGAGCTTGTTAAGGTAATTACACAGGGGAAAGGATAATGTACTGGAACTTCTCAGAAGAATCTGATTTGTGGTGAGGGGAGAGAGATAAAAGCTCATTTAGGAACGACATGAACATGCTGCGTAGGTAGCTGTTTATGAGTAAATATCTCCAATGAGATTAAGAAAAGCAGTAGCTTAATAAATTAAGTACTTCCTGGGATGGTTACTGTACTGGTAACTCCCCAAAAGAATCTGGATTGTGGTGAGGGAACAGAGAAAAAAGCTCATTTAGGACCTGCAATTACGAAGGGTTAGGCAGCTGTATATCAGGGAGTAAACCTTCTGAGAATAAAAACAGCTGGAGCTTGTTAAGGTAATTACACAGGGGAAAGGATAAAGTACTGGGAACTCCTCAGAAGAATCTGATTTGTGGTGAGGGGAGAGAGATAAAAGCTCATTTAGGAACGACATGAACATGCCGCCTAGGTAGCTGTTTATCAGTAAATACCTCTACAGAGAATAAAAACAGCTGGAGCTTGTTAAGGTAATTACACACAGGAAAGGATAATGTACTGTGAACTCCTCAGAAGAATCTGATTTATGGTGAGGGGAGAGAGATAAAAGCTTATTTAGGAACGACATGAACATGCTGCGTAGGTAGCTGTTTATCAGTAAATATCTCCACTGAGATTAAAGAAAAGCAGTAGCTTAATAAATTAAGTACGTCCTGGTATGGTTACTGTACTGATAACTCCCAAAAGAATCTGGATTGTGGTGAGGGAACAGAGAAAAAAGCTCATTTAGGACCTGCACTTACGAAGGGGGTAGGCAGCTGTATATAAGGGAGTAAACCTTCTGAGAATAAAAACAGCTGGAGCTTGTTAAGTAATTACACAGGGGAAAGGATAATGTCCTCGGAACTCCTCAGAAGAATCTGATTTGTCGTGAGGGGAGAGAGATAAAAGCTCATTTAGGAACGACATGAACATGCAGCGTAGGTAGCTGTTTATCACTAAATATCTCCACTGAGATTAAAAAAAGCAGTAGCTTAATAAATTAAGTACTTCCTGGTATGGTTACTGTACTGGTAACTCCCCAAAAGAATGTGGATTGTGGTGAGGGAACAGAGAATAAAGCTCATTTAGGACCTGCACTTACGAAGGAGGTAGGCAGCTGTATATCAGGGAGTAAAGCTGCTGAGAATAAAAACAGCTGGAGCTTGTTAAGGTAATTACACAGGGGAAAGGATAATGTACTGGGAACTCCTCAGAAGAATCTGATTTGTGGTGAGGGGAGAGAGATAAAATCTCATTTAGGAACGACATGAACATGCTGCATACGTTCCTGTTTATCAGTAAATATCTCCACTGAGATTAAGAAAAGCAGTAGCTTTATTCAAGTACTTCCTGGTATGGATACTGTACTGGTAACTCCCCAAAAGAATCTGGATTGTGGTGAGGGAACAGAGAAAAAAGCTCATTTAGGAACGACATGAACATGCTGCGTAGGTAGCTGTTTATCAGTAAATATCTCCACTGAGATTAAGAAAAGCAGTAGCTTAATAAATTAAGAACTTCCTTGTATGGTTTCTGTACTGGTTACTCCCCAAAAGAATCTGGATTGTGGTGAGGGAACAGAGAAAAAAGCTCATTTAGGACCTGCACTTACGAAGGGGTTAGGCAGCTGTATATCAGGGATTATCGCTTCTGAGAATAAAAACAGCTGGAGCTTGTTAAGGTAATTACACAGGGGAAAGGATAATGTACTGGGAACTCCTCAGAAGAATCTGATTCGTGGTGAGGGGAGAGAGATAAAAGCTCATTTAGGAACGACATGAACATGCTGCATACGTAGCTGTTTATCAGTAAATATCGCCACTGAGATTAAGAAAAGCAGTAGCTTAATAAATTAAGTACTTCCTGGTATGGATACTGTACTGGTAACTCCCCAAAAGAATCTGGATTGTGGTGAGGGAACAGAGAAAAAAGCTCATTTAGGAACGACATGAACATGCTGCGTAGGTAGCTACTTATCAGTAAATATCTCCACTGAGATTAAGAAAAGCAGTAGCTTAATAAATTAAGTACTTCCTGGTATGGATACTGTACTGTTAACTCCCCAAAAGAATCTGGATTGTGGTGAGGGAACAGAGAAAAAAGCTCATTTAGGACCTGCACTTACGAAGGGGGTAGGCAGCTGTATATCAGGGAGTAAACCTTCTGAGAATAAAAACAGCTGGAGCTTGTTAAGGTAATTACACAGGGGAAAGGATAATGTACTGGTAACTCCCCAAAGAATCTGGTTGTGTTGAGGGAACAGAGAAAAAAGCTCATTTAGGACCTGCACTTTCGAAGGGGGTAGGCAGGTGTATATCAGGGAGTAAACCTTCTGAGAATAAAAACAGCTGGAGCTTATTAAGGTAATTACACAGGGGAAAGGATAATGTACTGGGAACTCCTCAGAAGAATCTGATTTGTGGTGAGGGGAGAGAGATAAAAGCTCATTTAGGAACGACATGAACATGCTGCGTAGGTAGCTGTTTATGAGTAAATATCTCCACTGAGATTAAGAAAAGCAGTAGCTTAATAAATTAAGTACTTCCTGGGATGGTTACTGTACTGGTAACTCCCCAAAAGAATCTGGATTGTGGTGAGGGAACAGAGAAAAAAGCTCATTTAGGACCTGCAATTACGAAGGGTTAGGCAGCTGTATATCAGGGAGTAAACCTTATGAGAATAAAAACGGCTGGAGCTTGTTAAGGTAATTACACAGGGGAAAGGATAATGTACTGGGAACTCCTCAGAAGAATCTGATTTGTGGTGAGGGGAGAGAGATAAAAGCTCATTTAGGAACGACATGAACATGCCGCCTAGGTAGCTGTTTATCAGTAAATATCTCTACAGAGATTAAGAAAAGCAGAAGCTTAATAAATTAAGTACTTCCTGGTATGGTTACTCTACTGGTAATTCCCCAAAAGAATCTGGATTGTGGTGAGGGAACAGAGAAAAAAGCTCATTTAGGTCCTGCACTTACAAAGGGGGTAGGCAGCAGTATACCAGAGAGTAAACCTTCTGAGAATAAAAACAGCTGGAGCTTGTTAAGGTAATTACACAGGGTAAAGGATAAAGTACTGGGAACTCCTCAGAAGAATCTGATTTGTGGTGAGGGGAGAGAGATAAAAGCTCATTTAGGAACGACATGAACATGCTGCATACGTAGCTGTTTATCAGTAAATATCTCCACTGAGATTAAGAAAATCAGTACCTTAATAAATTAAGTACTTCCTGGTATGGTTACTGTACTGGTAACTCCCCAAAAGAATCTGGATTGTGGTGAGGGAACAGAGAAAAAAGCTCATTTAGGACTTGCACTTACGAAGGGGGTAGGCAGCTGTATATCAGGGAGTAAACCTTCTGAGAATAAAAACAGCTGGAGTTTGTTAAGGTAATTACACAGGGGAAAGTATAATATACTGGGAACTCCTCAGAAGAATCTGATTTTTGGTGACGGGAGAGAGATAAAAGCTCATTTAGGAACGACATGAACATGCTGCGTAGGTAGCTGTTTATCAGTAAATATCTCCACTGAGATTAAGAAAAGCAGTAGCTTAATAAATTAAGTACTTCCTGGTATGGTTACTGTACTGGTAACTCCCCAAAAGAATCTGGATTGTGGTGAGGGAACAGAGAAAAAAGCTCATTTAGGACCTGCACTTACGAAGGGGGTAGGCAGCTGTATATCAGGGAGTAAACCTTCTGAGAATAAAAACAGCTGGAGCTTGTTAAGGTAATTACACAGGGGAAAGGATAATGTACTGTTAACTCCTCAGAAGAATGTGATTTGTGGTGAGTGGAGAGAGATAAAAGCTCATTAAGGAACGACATGAACCTGCTGCGTAGGTAGCTGTTTATCAGTAAATATCTCCAATGAGATTAAGAAAAGCAGTAGCTTAATAAATTAAGTACTTCCTGGTATGGTTACTGTACTGGTAACTCCCCAAAAGAATCTGGATTGTGGTGAGGGAACAGAGAAAAAAGCTCATTTAGGACCTGCACTTACGAAGGGGGTAGGCAGCTAAATATCAGGGAGTAAACCTTCTGAGAATAAAAACAGCTGGAGTTTGTTAAGGTAATTACACAGGGGAAAGGTTAATGTACTGGGAACTCCTCAGAAGAATCTGATTTGTGGTGAGGGGAGAGAGATAAAAGCTCATTTAGGAACGACATGAACATGCTGCGCACGTAGCTGTTTATCAGTAAATATCTCCACTGAGATGAAGAAAAGCAGGAGCTTAATAAATTAAGTACTTCCTGGTATGGTTACTGTACTGGTAACTCCCCAAAAGAATCTGGATTGTGGTGAGGGAACAGAGAAAAAAGCTCATTTAGGACCTGCACATACGAAGGGGGTAGGCAGCTGTATATCAGAGAGTAATCCTTCTGAGAATAAAAACAGCTGGAGCTTGTTAAGGTAATAACACAGGGGAAAGGATAATGTACTGGGAACTCCTCAGAAGAATCTGATTTGTGGTGAGGGGAGAGAGATAAAAGCTCATTTAGGAACGACATGAACATGCTGCATACGTAGCTGTTTATCAGTAGATATCTCCACTGAGATTAAGAAAAGCAGTAGCTTAATAAATTAAGTACTTCCTGGTATGGTTACTTTACTGGTAACTCCCCAAATGAATCTGGATTGTGGTGAGGGAACAGAGAAAAAAGCTCATTTAAGACCTGCACTTACGAAGGGGGTAGGCAGCGGTATATCAGGGAGTAAACCTTCTGAGAATAAAAACAGCTGGAGCTTGTTAAGGTAATTACACAGGGGAAAGGATAATGTACTGGGAAATCCTCAGAAGAATCTGATTTGTGGTGAGGGGAGAGAGATAAAAGCTCATTTAGGAACGACATGAACATGCTGCGTAGGCAGCTGTATATCAGGGAGTATCCCTTCTGGGAATAAAAACAGCTGGAGCTTGTTAAGGTAATTACACAGGGGAAAGGATAATGTACTGGGAACTCCTCAGAAGAATCTGATTTGTGTTGAGGGGAGAGAGATAAAAGCTCATTTAGGAACGACATGAACATGCTGCGTAGGTAGCTGTTTATCAGTAAATATCTCCACTGAGATTAAGAAAAGCAGTAGCTTCATAAACTAAGTACTTCCTGGTATGGTTACTGTACTGGTAACTCCCCAAAAGAATCTGGATTGTGGTGAGGGAACAGAGAAAAAAGCTCATTTAGGACCGGCACTTATGAAGGGGGTAGGCAGCTGTATATCAGGAATAAACCTCTGAGAATAAAAACAGCTGGAGCTTGTTAAGGTAATTACACAGGGGAAAGGATAATGTACCGGGAACTCCTCAGAAGAATCTGATTTGTGGTGAGGGAGAGAGATAAAAGCTCATTTAGGAACGACATGAACATGCTGCGTAGGTAGCTGTTTATCAGTAAATATCTCCACTGAGATTAAGAAAAGCAGTAGCTTAATAAATTAAGTGCTTCCTGGTATGGTTACTGTACTGGAAACTCCCCAAAAGCATCTGGATTGTGGTGAGGGAACAGAGAAAAAAGCTCATTTAGGACCTGCACTTAGGAAGGGGGTAGGCAGCTGTATATCAGGGAGTAAACGTTCTGAGAATAAAAACAGCTGGAGCCTGTTAAGGTAATTACACAGGGGAAAGGATAATGTACTGGGAACTCCTCAGAAGAATGTGATTTGTGGTGAGGGGAGAGAGATAAAAGCTCATTTAGGAACGACATGAACATGCTGCGTAGGTAGCTGTTTATCAGTAAATATCTCCACTGAGATTAAGAGAAGCAGTAGCTTAATAAATTAAGTACTTCCTGGTATGGTTACTGTACTGGTTACTCGACAAAAGAATCTGGATTGTGGTGAGGGAACAGAGAAAAAAGCTCATTTAGGACCTGCACTTACGAAGGGGGTAGGCAGCTGTATATCAGGGAGTAAACCTTCTGAGAATAAAAAGAGCTGGAGCTTGTTAAGGTAATTAGACAGGGGAAAGGATAATGTACTGGGAAATCCTCAGAAGAATCTGATTTGTGGTGAGGGGAGAGAGATAAAAGCTCATTTAGGAACGACATGAACATGCTGTGTAGGCAGTTGTATATCAGGGAGTATCCCTTCTGGGAATAAAAACAGCTGGAGCTTGTTAAGGTAATTACACAGGGGAAAGGATAATGTACTGGGAACTCCTCAGAAGAATCTGATTTGTGTTGAGGGGAGAGAGATAAAAGCTCATTTAGGAACGACATGAACATGCTGCGTAGGTAGCTGTTTATCAGTAAATATCTCCACTGAGATTAAGAAAAGCAGTAGCTTAATAAATTAAGTACTTCCTATTATGGATACTGTACTGGTAACTCCCCAAAAGCATCTGGATTGTGGTGAGGGAACAGAGAAAAAAGTTCATTTAGGACCTGCACTTACGAAGGGGGTAGGCAGCAGTATATCAGGGAGTAAACCTGCTGAAAATAAAAACTGCTGGAGCTTTTTAAGGTAATTACACAGGGGAAAGGATAATGTACTGGGTACTATTCAGACGAATCTGAGTTGTGGTGAGGGGAGAGAGATAAAAGCTCATTTAGGAACGACATGAACATGCTGCGTAGGTAGCTGTTTATCAGTAAATATCTCCACTGAGATTAAGAAAAGCAGTAGCTTAATAAATTAAGTACTTCCTCGTATGGTAACTGTACTGGTAACTCCCCAAAAGAATCTGGATTGTGGTGAGGGAACAGAGAAAAAAGCTCATTTAGGACCTGCACTGAAGAAGGGGGTAGGCAGCTGTATATCAGGGAGTAAACCTTCTGAGAATAAAAACAGCTGGAGCTTGTTAAGGTAATTACACAGGGGAAAGGATAATGTACTGGGAACTCCTCAGAAGAATCTGATTTGTGGTGAGGGGAGAGAGATAAAAGCTCATTTAGGAACGACATGAACATGCTGCGTAGGTAGCTGTTTATCAGTAAATATCTCTACTGAGATTAAGAAAAGAAGTAGCTTAATAAATTAAGTACTTCTGGTATGATTGCTGTACTGGTACTTCCCCAAAAGAACCTGGATTGTGGTGAGGGAACAGAGAAAAAAGCTCATTTAGGACCTGCACTTACGTAGGGGGTAGGCAGCTGTATATCAGGGAGTAAATCTTCTGAGAATAAAAACAGCTGGAGCTTGTTAAGGTAATTAAACAGGGGAAAGGATAATGTACTGGGAACTCCTCAGAACAATCTGATTTGTGGTGAGGGGGGAGAGATAAAAGCTCATTTAGGAACGACATGAACATGCTGCATAGGTAGCTGTTTATCAGTAAATATCTCCACTGAGATTAAGAAAAGCAGTAGCTTAATAAATTAAGTACTTCCTGGTATGGTTACTGTACTGGTAACTCCCCAAAAGAATCTGGATTGTCGTGAGGGAACAGAGAAAAAAGCTCACTTAGGACCTGCACTTACGAAGGGGGTAGGCAGCTGTATATCAGGGAGTAAACCTTCTGAGAATAAAAACAGCTGGAGCTTGTTAAGGTTATTACACAGGGGAAAGGATAATGTACTGGGAACTCCTCAGAAAAATCTGATTTGTGGTGAGGGGAGAGAGATAAAAGCTCATTTAGGAACGACATGAACATGCTGAGTAGGTAGCTGTTTATCAGTAAATATCTCCCTGAGATGAAGAAAAGCAGTAGCTTAATAAATTAAGTACTTCATGGTATGGTTACTGTACTGGTAACTCCCAAAAAGAATCTGGATTATGGTGAGGGAACAGAGAAAAAAGCTCATTTAAGACCTTCACTTACGAAGGGGGTAGGCAGCTGTATATCAGGGAGTCAACCTTCTGAGAATAAAAACAGCTGGAGCTTGTTAAGGTAATTACACAGGGGAAAGGATAATGTACTAGGGAACACCTCCGAAGAATCTGATTTGTGGTGAGGGGAGAGAGATAAAACTCATTTAGGAACGACATGAACATGCTGCGTAGGTAGCTGTTTATCAGTAAATATCTCCACTGAGATAAGAAAAGCAGTAGCTTATTAAATTAAGTACTTCCTGGTATGGTTACTGTACTGGTAACTACCCAAAAGATTCTGGATTGTGGTGAGGGAACAGAGAAAAAAGCTCATTTAGGACCTGCACTTACGAAGGGGGTAGGCAGCTGTATATCAGGGAGTAAACCTTCTGAGAATAAAAACAGCTGGAGCTTGTTAAGGTAATTACACAGGGGAAAGGATAATGTACTGGGAAATCCTCAGAAGAATCTGATTTGTGGTGAGGGGAGAGAGATAAAAGCTCATTTAGGAACGACATGAACATGCTGCGTAGGCAGCTGTATATCAGGGAGTATCCCTTCTGGAATAAAAACAGCTGGAGCTTGTTAGGGTAATTACACAGGGGAAAGGATAATGTACTGGGAACTCCTCAGAAGAATCTGATTTGTGGTGAGGGTAGAGAGATAAAAGCTCATTTAGGAACGACATGAACATGCTGCGTAGGTAGCTGTTTATCAGTAAATATCTGCACTGAGATTAAGAAAAGCAGTAGCTTAATAATTAAGTACTTCCTGGTATGGTTACTGTACTGGTAACTCCCCAAAATAATCTGGATTGTGGTGAGGGAACAGAGAAAAAAGCTCATTTAGGACCTGCACTTACGAAGCGGGTAGGCAGCTGAATATCAGGGAGTATCCGTTCTGGGAATAAAAACAGCTGGAGCTTGTTAAGGTAATTACACAGGGGAAAGGATATGTACTGGGAACTCCTCAGAAGAATCTGATTTGTGGTGAGGGGAGAGAGATAAAACCTCATTAAGAACGACATGAACATGCTGCGTAGTTAGCTGTTTATCAGTAAATATCTCCACTGAGATTAAGAAAAGCAGTAGCTTAATAAATTAAGTACTTCCTGGTATGGTTACTGTACTGGTAACTCCCCAAAAGAATCTGGATTGTGGTGAGGGAACAGAGAAAAAAGCTGATTTAGGACCAGAACTTACGAAGGGGGTAGGCAGCTGTATATCAGGGAGTAAACCTTCTGCGAATAAAAACAGCTGGAGCTTGTTAAGGTAAGTACACAGGAGAAAGGATAATGTACTGGGAACTCCTCAGTAGAATCTGATTTGTGGTGAGGGGAGAGGGATAAAAGCTCATTTAGGAACGACATGAACATGCTGCCTAGGTAGCTGTTTATCAGTAAATATCTCCACTGAGATTAAGAAAAGCAGTACATTAATAAATTAAGTACTTCCTGGTATGGTTACTGTACTGGAAACTCCCCAAAAGAATCTGGATTGTGGTGAGGGAACAGAGAAAAAAGCTGATTTAGGACCTGCACTTTCGAAGGTGGTAGGCAGCTGTATATCAGGGAGTAAACCTTCTGAGAATAAAAACAGCTGGAGCTTGTTAAGGTAATTACACAGGGGAAAGGATAATGTACTGGGAAATCCTCAGAAGAATCTGATTTGTGGTGAGGGGAGAGAGATAAAAGCTCATTTAGGAACGACATGAACATGCTGCGTAGGTAGCTGTATATCAGGGAGTATCCCTTCTGGGAATAAAAACAGCTGGAGCTTGTTAAGGTAATTAAACAGGGGAAAGGATAATGTACTGGGAACTCCTCAGAAGCATCTGATTTGTCGTGAGGGTAGAGAGATAAAAGCTCATTTAGGAACGACATGAACATGCTGCGTAGGTAGCTGTTTATCAGTAAATATCTCCACTGAGATTAAGAAAAGCAGTAGCTTAATAAATTAATTACTTCCTGGTATGGTTACTGTACTGGTAACTCCCCAAAAGAATCTGGATTGTTGTGAGGGAACAGAAAAAAAAGCTCCTTTAGGACCAGCACTTACGAATGGGGTAGGCAGCTGTATATCAGGGAGTAAACCTTCTGAGAATAAAAATAGCTGGAGCTTGTTAAGGTAATTACACAGGGGAAAGGATAATGTACTGGGAACTCCTCAGAAGAATCTGATTTGTGGTGAGGGAGAGAGATAAAAGCTCATTTAGGAACGATATGAACATGCTGCGTAGGTAGCTGTTTATCAGTAAATATCTCCACTGAGATTAAGAAAAGCAGTAGCTTAATAAATTAGTACTTCCTGGTATGGTTACTGTACTGGTAACTCCACAAAAGAATCTGGATTGTGGTGAGGGAACAGAGAAAAATGCTCATTTAGGACATGCACTTACGAAGCGGGTAGGCAGCTGAATATCAGGGAGTATCCCTTCTGGGAATAAAAACAGCTGGAGCTTGTTAAGGTAATTACACAGGGGAAAGGATAATGTACTGGGAACTCCTCAGAAGAAACTGATTTGTGGTGAGGGGAGAGAGATAAAACCTCATTAAGAACGACATGAACATGCTGCGTAGTTAGCTGTTTATCAGTAAATATCTCCACTGAGATTAAAAAAAGCAGTAGCTTAATAAATTAAGTACTTCCTGGTATGGTTACTGTACTGGAAACTCCCCAAAAGAATCTGGATTTTGGTGAGGGAACAGAGAAAAAAGCTCATTTAGGACCTGCACTTTCGAAGGTGGTAGGCAGCTGTATATCAGGGAGTAAACCTTCTGAGAATAAAAACAGCTGAAGCTTGTTAAGGTAATTACACAGGGGAAAGGATAATGTACTGGGAAATCCTCAGAAGAATCTGATTTGTGGTGAGGGGAGAGAGATAAAAGCTCATTTAGGAACGACATGAACATGCTGCGTAGGTAGCTGTTTATCAGTAAATATCTGCACTGAGATTAAGAAAAGCAGTAGCTTAATAAATTAAGTACTTCCTGGTATGGTTACTGTACTGGTAACTCCCCAAAAGAATCTGGATTGTGCTGAGGGAACAGAGAAAAAAGCTCCTTTAGGACCTGCACTTACGAAGGGGGTAGGCAGCTGTATATCAGGGAGTAAACCTTCTGAGAATAAAAACAGCTGGAGCTTGTTAAGGTAATTACACAGGGGAAAGAATATTGTACTGGGAACTCCTCAGAAGAATCTGATTTGTGGTGAGGGGAAAGAGATAAAAGCTCATTTAGGAACGACATGAACATGCTGCGTAGGTAGCTGTATATCAGGGAGTATCCCTTCTGGGAATAAAAACAGCTGGAGCTTGTTAAGGTAATTAAACAGGGGAAAGGATAATGTACTGGGAACTCCTCAGAAGAATCTGGTTTGTGGTGAGGGTAGAGAGAAAAAAGCTCATTTAGGAACGACATGAACATGCTGCGTATGTAGCTGTTTATCAGTAAATATCTCCACTGAGATTAAGAAAAGCAGTAGCTTAATAAATTAAGTACTTCCTGGTATGGTTACTGTACTGGTAACTCCCTCAAAGAATCTGGATTGTTGTGAGGGAACAGAGAAAAAAGCTCCTTTAAGACCTGCACTTACGAAGGGGGTAGGCAGCTGTATATCAGGGAGTAAACCTTCTGAGAATAAAAACAGCTGGAGCTTGTTATGGTAATTACACAGGGGAAAGGATAATGTACTGGAATTCCTCAGAAGAATCTGATTTGTGGTGAAGGGAGAGAGATAAAAGCTCATTTAGGAACGATATGAACATGCTGCGTAGGTAGCTGTTTATCAGTAAATATCTCCACTGAGATTAAGAAAAGCAGTAGCTTAATAAATTAAGTACTTCCTGGTATGGTTACTGTACTGGTAACTCCACAAAAGAATCTGGATTGTGGTGAGGGAACAGAGAAAAAAGCTCATTTAGGACCTGCACTTACGAAGCGGGTAGGCAGCTGAATATAAGGGAGTATCCCTTCTGGGAATAAAAACAGCTGGAGCTTGTTAAGGTAATTACACAGGGGAAAGGATAATGTACTGGGAACTCCTCAGAAGAATCTGATTTGTGGTGAGGGGAGAGAGATAAAACCTCATTAAGAACGACATGAACATGCTGCGTAGTTAGCTGTTTATCAGTAAATATCTCCACTGAGATTAAAAAAAGCAGTAGCTTAATAAATTAAGTACTTCCTGGTATGGTTACTGTACTGGTAACTCCCCAAAAGAATCTGGATTGTGGTGAGGGAACAGAGAAAAAAATCTGATTTAGGACCAGCACTTACGAAGGGAGTAGACAGCTGTATATCAGGGAGTAAACCTTCTGAGAATAAAAACAGCTGGAGATAAGTAAGGTAAACAACAGGGGAAAGGATAATGTACTGGGAACTCCTCAGAAGAATCTGATTTGTGGTGAGGGGAGAGAGATAAAAGCTCATTTAGGAACGACATGAACATGCTGCGTACGTAGCTGTTTATCTGTAAATATCTCCACTGAGATTAAGAAAAGCAGTAGCTTATAAATTAAGTACTTCCTGATATGGTTACTGTACTGGTAACTCCCCAAAAGAATCTGGATTGTGGTGAGGGAACAGAGAAAAAAGCTCATTTATGACCTGCACTTACGAAGGGGGTAGGCAGCTGTATATCAGGGAGTAAACCTTCTGAGAATAAAAACAGCTGGAGCTTGTTAATGTAAGTACACAGCGGAAAGGATAATGTACTGGGAACTCCTCAGTAGAATCTGATTTGTGGTGAGGGGAGAGAGATAAATGCTCATTTAGGAACGACATGAACATGCTGCGTAGGTGGCTGTTTATCAGTAAATATCTCCACTGAGATTAAGAAAAGCAGGACCTTAATAAATTAAGTACTTCCTGGTATGGTTACTGTACTGGTAACTCCCCAAAGAATCTGGATTGTGGTGAGGAAACAGAGAAAAAAGCTCATTTAGGACCTGCAATTACGAAGGGGGTAGGCAGCAGTATATCAGGGAGTAAACCTTCTGAGAATAAAAACTGCTGGAGCTTTTTAAGGTAATTACACAGGGGAAAGGATAATGTACTGGGTACTATTCAGAAGAATCTGAGTTGTGATGAGGGAGAGAGATAAAACTCATTTAGGAACGACATGAACATGCTGCGTAGGCAGCTGTACATCAGGGAGTATCCCTTCTGGGAATAAAAACAGCTGGAGCTTGTTAAGGTAATTACACAGGGGAAAGGATAATGTACTGGGAAATCCTCAGAAGAATCTGATTTGTGGTGAGGGGAGAGAGATAAAAGCTCATTTAGGAACGACATGAACATGCTGCGTAGGTAGCTGTATATCAGGGAGTATCCCTTCTGGGAATAAAAACAGCTGGAGCTTGTTAAGGTAATTAAACAGGGGAAAGGATAATGTACTGGGAACTCCTCAGAAGAATCTGGTTTGTGGTGAGGGTAGAGAGAAAAAAGCTCATTTAGGAACGACATGAACATGCTGCGTATGTAGCTGTTTATCAGTAAATATCTCCACTGAGATTAAGAAAAGCAGTAGCTTAATAAATTAAGTACTTCCTGGTATGGTTACTGTACTGGTAACTCCCTCAAAGAATCTGGATTGTTGTGAGGGAACAGAGAAAAAAGCTCCTTTAAGACCTGCACTTACGAAGGGGGTAGGCAGCTGTATATCAGGGAGTAAACCTTCTGAGAATAAAAACAGCTGGAGCTTGTTATGGTAATTACACAGGGGAAAGGATAATGTACTGGGAATTCCTCAGAAGAATCTGATTTGTGGTGAAGGGAGAGAGATAAAAGCTCATTTAGGAACGATATGAACATGCTGCGTAGGTAGCTGTTTATCAGTAAATATCTCCACTGAGATTAAGAAAAGCAGTAGCTTAATAAATTAAGTACTTCCTGGTATGGTTACTGTACTGGTAACTCCACAAAAGAATCTGGATTGTGGTGAGGGAACAGAGAAAAAAGCTCATTTAGGACCTGCACTTACGAAGCGGGTAGGCAGCTGAATATAAGGGAGTATCCCTTCTGGGAATAAAAACAGCTGGAGCTTGTTAAGGTAATTACACAGGGGAAAGGATAATGTACTGGGAACTCCTCAGAAGAATCTGATTTGTGGTGAGGGGAGAGAGATAAAACCTCATTAAGAACGACATGAACATGCTGCGTAGTTAGCTGTTTATCAGTAAATATCTCCACTGAGATTAAAAAAAGCAGTAGCTTAATAAATTAAGTACTTCCTGGTATGGTTACTGTACTGGTAACTCCCCAAAAGAATCTGGATTGTGGTGAGGGAACAGAGAAAAAAATCTGATTTAGGACCAGCACTTACGAAGGGAGTAGACAGCTGTATATCAGGGAGTAAACCTTCTGAGAATAAAAACAGCTGGAGCTAAGTAAGGTAAACAACAGGGGAAAGGATAATGTACTGGGAACTCCTCAGAAGAATCTGATTTGTGGTGAGGGGAGAGAGATAAAAGCTCATTTAGGAACGACATGAACATGCTGCGTACGTAGCTGTTTATCTGTAAATATCTCCACTGAGATTAAGAAAAGCAGTAGCTTTATAAATTAAGTACTTCCTGATATGGTTACTGTACTGGTAACTCCCCAAAAGAATCTGGATTGTGGTGAGGGAACAGAGAAAAAAGCTCATTTATGACCTGCACTTACGAAGGGGGTAGGCAGCTGTATATCAGGGAGTAAACCTTCTGAGAATAAAAACAGCTGGAGCTTGTTAATGTAAGTACACAGCGGAAAGGATAATGTACTGGGAACTCCTCAGTAGAATCTGATTTGTGGTGAGGGGAGAGAGATAAATGCTCATTTAGGAACGACATGAACATGCTGCGTAGGTGGCTGTTTATCAGTAAATATCTCCACTGAGATTAAGAAAAGCAGGACCTTAATAAATTAAGTACTTCCTGGTATGGTTACTGTACTGGTAACTCCCCAAAGAATCTGGATTGTGGTGAGGAAACAGAGAAAAAAGCTCATTTAGGACCTGCAATTACGAAGGGGGTAGGCAGCAGTATATCAGGGAGTAAACCTTCTGAGAATAAAAACTGCTGGAGCTTTTTAAGGTAATTACACAGGGGAAAGGATAATGTACTGGGTACTATTCAGAAGAATCTGAGTTGTGATGAGGGGAGAGAGATAAAACTCATTTAGGAACGACATGAACATGCTGCGTAGGCAGCTGTACATCAGGGAGTATCCCTTCTGGGAATAAAAACAGCTGGAGCTTGTTAAGGTAATTACACAGGGGAAAGGATAATGTACTGGGAAATCCTCAGAAGAATCTGATTTGTGGTGAGGGGAGAGAGATAAAAGCTCATTTAGGAACGACATGAACATGCTGCGTAGGCAGCTGTATATCAGGGAGTATCCCTTCTGAGAATAAAAACAGCTGGAGCTTGTTAAGGTAATTACACAGGGGAAAGGATAATGTACTGGGAACTCCTCAGAAGAATCTGATTTGTGGTGAGGGTAGAGAGATAAAAGCTCATTTAGGAACGACATGAACATGCTGCGTAGGTAGCTGTTTATCAGTAAATATCTGCATTGAGATTAAGAAAAGCAGTAGCTTAATAAATTAAGTACTTCCTGGTATGGTTACTGTACTAGTAACACCCCAAAAGAATCTGGATTGTTGTGAGGGAACAGAGAAAAAAGCTCCTTTTAGGAACTGCACTTACGAAGGGGGTAGGCAGCTGTATATCAGGGAGTAAACCTTCTGAGAATAAAAACAGCTGGAGCTTGTTAAGGTAATTACATAGGGAAAAGGATAATGTACTGGGAACTCCTCAGAAGAATCTGATTTGTGGTGAGGGGAGAGAGATAAAAGCTCATTTAGGAACGATATGAACATGCTGCGTAGGTAGCTGTTTATCAGTAAATATCTCCACTGAGATTAAGAAAAGCAGTAGCTTAATAAATTAAGTACTTCCTGGTATGGTTACTGTACTGGTAACTCCCCAAAAGAATCTGGATTGTGGTGAGGGAACAGAGAAAAAAGCTCTTTTAGGACCTGCACTTACGAAGGGGGTAGGCAGCTGTATATCAGGGAGTTAACCTTCTGAGAATAAAAACAGCTGGAGCTTGTTAAGGTAATTACACAGGGTAAAGGATAATGTACTGGGAACTTCTCAGAAGAATCTGATTTGTGTTTAGGGGAGAGAGAAAAAAGCTCATTTAGGAACGACATGAACATGCTGCGTAGGTAGCTGTTTATCAGTAAATATCTCCACTGAGATTAAGAAAAGCAGTAGCTTCATAAATTAAGTACTTCCTGGTATGGTTACTGTACTGGTAACTCCCCAAAAGAATCTGGATTGTGGTGAGGGAACAGAGAAAAAAGCTCATGTAGGACCTGCACTTATGAAGGAGGTAGGCAGCTGTATATCAGGAATAAACCTCTGAGAATAAAAACAGCTGGAGCTTGTTAAGGTAATTACACAGGGGAAAGGATAATGTACTGGGAACTCCTCAGAAGAATCTGATTTGTGGTGAGGGGAGAGAGATAAAAGCTCATTTAGGAACGACATGAACATGCTGCGTAGGTAGCTGTTTATCAGTAAATATCTCCAATGAGATTAAGAAAAGCAGGAGCTTAATAAATTAAGTACTTCCTGGTATGGTTACTGTACTGGTAACACCCCAAAAGAATCTGGATTGTGGTGAGGGAACAGAGAAAAAAGCTCATTTACGAACTGCACTTACGAAGGGTGTAGGCAACTGTATATCAGGGAGTAAACCTTCTGAGAATAAAAACAGCTGGAGCATGTTAAGATAATTACACAGGGGAAAGGATAATGTACTTGGAACTCCTCAGAAGAATCTTATTTGTGGTGAGGTGAGAGAGTTAAAAGCTCATTTAGGAACGACATGAACATGCTGCGTAGGTAGCTGTTTATCAGTAAATATCTCCACTGAGATTAAGAAAAGCAGTAGCTTAATAAATTAAGTACTTCCTGGTATGGTTACTGTACTGGTAACTCCCCAACAGAATCTGGATTGTTTTGAGGGAACAGTGAAAAAAGCTCATTTAGGACCTGCACTTAGGAAGAGGGTAGGCAGCTGTATATCAGGGAGTCAACCTTCTGAGAATAAAAACAGCTGGAGCTTGTTAAGGTAATTCCACAGGGGAAAGGATAATGTACTGGGAACTCCTCAGAAGAATCTGATTTGTGGTGAGTGGAGGGAGATAAAACTCATTTAGGAACAAGCTGCGTAGGTAGCTGTTTATCAGTAAATATCTCCCCTGAGAATAAGAAAAGCAGTAGCTTAATAACTTAAGTACTTCCTGGTATGGTTACTGTACTGGTAACTCCCCAAAAGAATCTGGATTGTGTTGAGGGAACAGAGAAAAAAGCTCATTTAGGACCTGCACTTACGAATGGGGTAGGCAGCTGTATATCAGGGAGTAAACCTTCTGAGAATAAAAACAGCTGGAGCTTGTTAAGGTAATTACACAGGGGGAAGGATAATGTACTGGGAACTCCTCAGAAGAATCTGATTTGTGGTGAGGGGAGAGAGATAAAAGCTCATTTAGGAAGGACATGAACATGCTGCGTACGTAGCTGTTTATAAGTAAATATCTCCACTGAGATTAAGAAAAGCAGTAGCTTAATAAATTAAGTCCTCCCTGGTATAGTTACTGTACTGGTAACTCCCCAAAAGAATCTGGATTGTGGTGAGGGAACAGAGAAAAAAGCTCATTTAGGACCTGCACTTACGAAGGGGGTAGGCAGCTGTATATCAGGGAGTAAACCTTCTGAGAATAAAAACAGCTGGAGCTTTTTAAGGTAATTACACAGGGGAAAGGATAATGTACTGGGAACTCCTCAGAAGAATCTGATTTGTGGTGAGGGGAGAGAGATAAAAGCTCATTTAGGAACGACATGAACATGCTGCGTAGGTAGCTGTTTATCAGTAAATATCTCCACCGAGATTAAGAAAGGAAGTAGCTTAATAAATTAAGTACTTCTGGTATGCTTACTGTACTGGTACCTCCCCAAAAGAACCTGGAATGTGGGAGGGAACAGAGAAAAAAGCTCATTTACGAACTGCTCTTACGAAGGGGGTAGGCAGCTGTATATCAGGGAGTAAACCTTCTGAGAATAAAAACAGCTGGAGCTTGTTAAGGTAATTACACAGGGGAAAGGATAATGTACTTGGAACTCCTCAGAAGAATCTTATTTGTGGTGAGGGGAGAGAGTTAAAAGCTCACTTAGGAACGACATGAACATGCTGCGTAGGTAGCTGTTTATCAGTAAATATCTCTACTGAGATTAAGAAAAGCAGTAGCTTAATAAATTAAGTACTTCCTGGTATGGTTACTGTACTGGTAACTCCCCAACAGAATCTGGATTGTTTTGAGGGAACAGAGAAAAAAGCTCCTTTAGTACCTGCACTTACGAAGGGGGTATGCAGCTGTGTATCAGGGAGTAAACCTTCTCAGAATAAAAACAGCTGGAGCTTTTTAAGGTGATTACACGGGGGAAAGGATAATGTACTGGGAACTCCTCAGAAGAATCTTATTTGTGGTGAGGGGAGAGAGATAAAAGCTCATTTAGGAACGACATGAACATGCTGCGTAGGTAGCTGTTTATCAGTAAATATCTCCACCGAGATTAAGAAAGGAAGTAGCTTAATAAATTAAGTACTTCTGGTATGCTTACTGTACTGGTACCTCCCCAAAAGAACCTGGATTGTGGGGAGGGAACAGAGAAAAAAGCTCATTTACGAACTGCTCTTACGAAGGGGGTAGGCAGCTGTATATCAGGGAGTAAACCTTCTGAGAATAAAAACAGCTGGAGCTTGTTAATGTAATTACACAGGGGAAAGGATAATGTACTTGGAACTCCTCAGAAGAATCTTATTTGTGGTGAGGGGAGAGAGTTAAAAGCTCATTTAGGAACGACATGAACATGCTGCGTAGGTAGCTGTTTATCAGTAAATATCTCCACTGAGATTAAGAAAAGCAGTAGCGTAATAAATTAAGTACTTCCTGGTATGGTTACTGTACTGGTAACTCCCCAACAGAATCTGGATTGTTTTGAGGGAACAGAGAAAAAAGCTCATTTAGGACCTGCACTTAGGAAGAGGGTAGGCAGCTGTATATCAGGGAGTCAACCTTCTGAGAATAAAAACAGCTGGAGCTTGTTAAGGTAATTACACAAGGGAAAGGATAATGTACTGGGAACTCCTCAGAAGAATCTGATTTGTGGTGAGGGGAGAGAGATAAAACTCATTTAGGAACGACATGAACATGCTGCGTAGGTAGCTGTTTATCAGTAAATATCTCCACTGAGATTAAGAAAAGCAGTAGCTTAATAAATTAAGTACTTCCTGGTATGGTTACTGTACTGGTAACTACCCAAAAGTATCTGGATTGTGGTGAGGGAACAGAGAAAAAAGCTCATTTAGGACCTGCACTTACGAAGGGGGTAGGCAGCTGTATATCAGGGAGTAAACTTTCTGAGAATAAAAACAGCTGGAGCTTGTTAAGGTAATTACACAGGGGAAAGGATAATGTACTGGGAACTCCTCAGAAGAATCTGATTTGTGGTGAGGGGAGAGAGAAAAAACTCATTTAGGAACGACATGAACATGCTGCGTAGGTAGCTGTTTATCAGTAAATATCTCCACTGAGATTAAGAATAGCAGTAGCTTAATAAATTAAGTACTTCCTGGTATGGTTACTGTACTGGTAACTCCCCAAAAGAATCTGGATTGTGGTGACGGAACAGAGAAAAAAGCTCATTTAGGACCTGCCCTTACGAAGGGCGTAGGCAGCTGTATATCAGGGAGTGAACCTTCTGAGAATAAAAACAGCTGGAGCTTGTTAAGGTAATTACACAGGGGAAAGCATAATGTACTGGGAACTCCTCAGAAGAATCTGATTTGTGGTGAGGGGAGAGAGATAAAAGCTCATTTAGGAACGACATGAACATGCTGCGTTGGTAGCTGTTTATCAGTAAATATCTCCACTGAGATTAAGAAAAGCAGTAGCTTAATAAATTAAGTACTTCCTGGTATGGTTACTGTACTGGAATCTCCCCAAAAGAATCTGGATTGTGGTGAGGGAACAGATAAAAAAGCTCATTTAGGACCTGCACATACGAAGGGGGTAGGCAGCTGTATATCAGGGAGTAAACCTTCTGAGAATAAAAACAGCTGGAGCTTGTTAAGGTAATTACTCAGGGGAAAGGATAATGTACTGGGAACTCCTCAGAAGAATCTGATTTGTGGTGAGGGGAGAGAGATAAAAGCTCATTTAGGAACGACATGAACATGCTGCGTTGGTAGCTGTTTATCAGTAAATATCTCCACTGAGATTAAGAAAAGCAGTAGCTTAATAAATTAAGTACTTCCTGGTATGGTTACTGTACTGGTAACTCCCCAAAAGAATCTGGATTGTGGTGAGGGAACAGAGAAAAAAGCTCATTTAGGACCTGCACTTACGAAGGGGGTAGGCAGTTGTATATCAGGGAGTAAACCTTCCGAGAATAAAAACAGCTGGAGCATGTTAAGGTAATTACACAGGGGAAAGGAGAATGTACTGGGAACTCCTGAGAAGAATCTGATTTGTGGTGAGGGGAGAGAGATAAAAGCTCATATCGGAACGACATGAGCATTCTGCGTAGTTAGCTGTTTATCAGTAAATATCTCCACTGAGATTAAGAAAAGCAGTAGCTTAATAAATTAAGTAGTTCCTGGTATGGTTACTCTACTGGTAACTCCCCAAAAGAATCTGGATTGTGGTGCGGGAACAGAGAAAGAAGCTCATTTAGGACCTACACTTACGAAGGGGGTAGGCAGCAGTATATCAGGGAGTAAACCTTCTGAGAATAAAAAAAGCTGGAGCTTGTTAAGGTAATTACACAGGGGAAAGGATAATGTACTGGGAACTCCTCAGAAGAATCTGATTTGTGGTGAGGGGAGAGAGATAAAAGCTCATTTAGGAACGACATGAACATGCTGCATACGTAGCTGTTTATCAGTAAATATCTCCACTGAGATTAAGAAAAGCAGTAGCTTAATAAATTAAGTACTTCCTGGTATGGTTACTGTACTGGTAACTCCCCAAAAGAATCTGGATTGTCGTGAGGGAACAGAGAAAAAAGCTCATTTAGGACCTGCACTTACGAAGGGGGTAGGCAGCTGTATATCAGGGAGTGAACCTTCTGAGAATAAAAACAGCTGGAGATTGTTAAGGTAATTACACAGGGGAAAGGTAATGTACTGGGAACTCCGCAGAAGAATCTGATTTGTGGTGAGGGGAGAGAGATAAAAGCTCATTTAGGAACGACATGAACATGCTGCGTATGTAGATGTTTATCAGTAAATATCTCCACTGAGATTAAGAAAAGCAGTAGCTTAATAAATTAAGTACTTCCTGGTATGGTTACTGTACTGGTAACTCCCCAAAAGAATCTGGTTTGTTGTGAGGGAACAGAGAAAAAAGCTCATTTAGGACCTGCAATTTCGAAGGGGGTAGGCA
Source organism: Perognathus longimembris pacificus (assembly GCF_023159225.1). Classification (NCBI taxonomy): domain Eukaryota; kingdom Metazoa; phylum Chordata; class Mammalia; order Rodentia; family Heteromyidae; genus Perognathus; species Perognathus longimembris. Next base: position 27,198 of record NW_025957473.1, read on the forward strand.
GCTGTATATCAGGGAGTAAACCTTCTGAGAATAAAAACATCTGGTGCTTGTTAAGGTAATTACACAGTGGAAAGGATAATGTACTGGGAACTCCTCAGAAGAATCTGATTTGTGGTGAGGGTAGAGAGATAAAAGCTCATATAGGAACGACATGAACATGCTGCGTACGTAGCAGTTTATCAGTAAATATCTCCACTGAGATTAAGAAAAGCAGTAGCTTAATAAATTAAGTAATTTCTGGTATGGTTACTGTACTGGTAACTCCCCAAAAGAATCTGGATTGTGGTGAGGGAACAGAGAAAAAACTCATTTAGTACCTGCAATTACGAAGGGGGTAGCCAGCTGTATATCAGGGAGTAAACCTTCAGAGAATAAAAACAGCTGGAGCTTTTTAAGGTAATTACACAGGGGAAAGGATAATGTACTGGGAACTCCTCAGAAGAATCTGATTTGTGGTGAAGGTAGAGAGATAAAAGCTCATTTAGGAACGACATGAACATGCTGCATACATAGCTGTCTATCAGTAAATATCTACACTGAGATTTAGAAAAGCAGTAGCGTAATAAATTAAGTACTTCCTGCTATGGATACTGTACTGGTAACTCCCGAAAAGAATCTGGATTGTGGTGAGGGAACAGAGAAAAAAGCTCATTTAGGACCTGCACTTACGAAGGAGGTAGGCAGCTGTATATCAGGGAGTAAACCTTCTGAGAATAAAAACAGCTGGAGCTTGTTAAGTTAATTACACAGGGGAAAGGATAGTGTACTGGGAACTCCTCAGAAGAATCTGATTTGTGGTGAGGGGAGAGAGATAAAAGCTCAATTAGGAACGACATGAACATGCTGCGTAGGTGCTGTTTATCAGTAAATATCTCCACTGAGATTAAGAATAGCAGTAGCTTAATAAATTAAGTACTTCCTGGTATGGTTACTGTACTGGTAACTCCCCAAAATAATCTGGATTGTGGTGAGGGAACAGAGAAAAAAGCTCATTTAGGACCTGCACTTACGAAGGGGGTAGGCAGCTGTATATCAGGGAGTAAACCTTCTAAGAATAAAAACAGCTGGAGCTTGTTAAGGTAAGCACACAGGGGAAAGGATAATGTACTGGGAACTCCCCAGTAGAATCTGATTTGTGGTGAGGGGAGAGGGATAAAAGCTCATTTAGGAACGACATGAACATGCTGCGTAGGTAGCAGTTTATCAGTAAATATCTCCACTGAGATTAAGAAAAGCAGTAGCTTAATAAATTAAGTACTTCCTGGTATGGTTACTGTACTGGTAACTACCCAAAAGAATCTGGATTGTGGTGAGGGAACAGAGAAAAAAGCTCATTTAGGACCTGCACTTACGAAGGGGGTAGGCAGCTGTATATCAGGGAGTAAACTTTCTGAGAATAAAAACAGCTGGAGCTTGTTAAGGTAATTACACAGGGGAAAGGATAATGTACTGGGAACTCCTCAAAAGAATCTGATTTGGTGAGGGGAGAGAGAAAAAAGCTCATTTAGGAACGACATGAACATGCTGCGTAGGTAGCTGTTTATCAGTAAATATCTCCACTGAGATTAAGAATAGCAGTAGCTTAATAAATTAAGTACTTCCTGGTATGGTTACTGTACTGGTAACTCCCCAAAAGAATCTGGATTGTGGTGACGGAACAGAGAAAAAAGCTCATTTAGGACCTGCCCTTACGAAGGGCGTAGGCAGCTGTATATCAGGGAGTGAACCTTCTGAGAATAAAAACAGCTGGAGCTTGTTAAGGTAATTACTCAGGGGAAAGGATAATGTACTGGGAACTCCTCAAAAGAATCTGATTTGTGGTGAGGGGAGAGAGATAAAAGCTCATTTAGGAACGACATGAACATGCTGCGTTGGTAGCTGTTTATCAGTAAATATCTCCACTGAGATTAAGAAAAGCAGTAGCTTAATAAAATAAGTACTTCCTGGTATGGTTACTGTACTGGTAACTCCCCAAAAGAATCTGGATTGTGGTGAGGGAACAGAGAAAAAAGCTCATTTAGGACCTGCACTTACGAAGGGGGTAGGCAGTTGTATATCAGGGAGTACCTTCTGAGAATAAAAACAGCTGGAGCATGTTAAGGTAATTACACAGGGGAAAGGATAATGTACTGGGAACTCCTGAGAAGAATCTGATTTGTGGTGAGGGGAGAGAGATAAAAGCTCATATCGGAACGACATGAGCATGCTGCGTAGGTAGCTGTTTATCAGTAAATATCTCCACTGAGATTAAGAAAAGCAGTAGCTTAATAAATTAAGTAGTTCCTGGTATGGTTACTCTACTGGTAACTCCCCAAAAGAATCTGGATTGTGGTGAGGGAACAGAGAAAGAAGCTCATTTATGACCTACACTTACGAAGGGGGTAGGCAGCAGTATATCAGGGAGTAAACCTTCTGAGAATAAAAAAAGCTGGAGCTTGTTAAGGTAATTACACAGGGGAAAGGATAATGTACTGGGAACTCCTCAGAAGAATCTGATTTGTGGTGAGGGGAGAGAGATAAAAGCTCATTTAGGAACGACATGAACATGCTGCATACGTAGCTGTTTATCAGTAAATATCTCCACTGAGATTAAGAAAAGCAGTAGCTTAATAAATTAAGTACTTCCTGGTATGGTTACTGTACTGGTAACTCCCCAAAAGAATCTGGATTGTCGTGAGGGAACAGAGAAAAAAGCTCATTTAGGACCTGCACTTACGAAGGGGGTAGGCAGCTGTATATCAGGGAGTGAACCTTCTGAGAATAAAAACAGCTGGAGATTGTTAAGGTAATTACACAGGGGAAAGGTAATGTACTGGGAACTCCGCAGAAGAATCTGATTTGTGGTGAGGGGAGAGAGATAAAAGCTCATTTAGGAACGACATGAACATGCTGCGTATGTAGATGTTTATCAGTAAATATCTCCACTGAGATTAAGAAAAGCAGTAGCTTAATAAATTAAGTACTTCCTGGTATGGTTACTGTACTGGTAACTCCCCAAAAGAATCTGGTTTGTTGTGAGGGAACAGAGAAAAAAGCTCATTTAGGACCTGCAATTTCGAAGGGGGTAGGCAGCTGTATATCAGGGAGTAAACCTTCTGAGAATAAAAACATCTGGTGGTTGTTAAGGTAATTACACAGTGGAAAGGATAATGTACTGGGAACTCCTCAGAAGAATCTGATTTGTGGTGAGGGTAGAGAGATAAAAGCTCATATAGGAACGACATGAACATGCTGCGTACGTAGCAGTTTATCAGTAAATATCTCCACTGAGATTAAGAAAAGCAGTAGCTTAATAAATTAAGTAATTTCTGGTATGGTTACTGTACTGGTAACTCCCCAAAAGAATCTGGATTGTGGTGAGGGAACAGAGAAAAAACTCATTTAGTACCTGCAATTACGAAGGGGGTAGCCAGCTGTATATCAGGGAGTAAACCTTCAGAGAATAAAAACAGCTGGAGCTTTTTAAGGTAATTACACAGGGGAAAGGATAATGTACTGGGAACTCCTCAGAAGAATCTGATTTGTGGTGAAGGTAGAGAGATAAAAGCTCATTTAGGAACGACATGAACATGCTGCATACATAGCTGTCTATCAGTAAATATCTACACTGAGATTTAGAAAAGCAGTAGCTTAATAAATTAAGTACTTCTGGTATGCTTACTGTACTGGTACCTCCCAAAAGAACCTGGATTGTGGTGAGGGAACAGAGAAAAAAGCTCATTTACGAACTGCTCTTACGAAGGGGTAGGCAGCTGTATATCAGGGAGTAAACCTTCTGAGAAGAAAAACAGCTGGAGCTTGTTAAGGTAATTACACAGGGGAAAGGATAATGTACTGGGAACTCCTCAGAAGAATCTCATTTGTGGTGAGGGGAGAGAGATTAAAGCTCATTTAGGAACGACATGAACATGCTGCGTAGGTAGCTGTTTATCAGTAAATATCTCCACTGAGATTAAGAAAAGCAGTAGCTTAATAAATTAAGTACTTCCTGGTATGGTTACTGTACTGGTAACTCCCCAAAAGAATCTGGATTGTGGTGAGGGAACAGAGAAAAAAGCTCATTTAGGACCTGCACTTACGAAGGGGGTAGGCAGCTGTATATCAGGGAGTAAACCTTCTGAGAATAAAAACAGCTGGAGCTTTTTAAGGTAATTACACAGGGGAAAGGATAATGTACTGGGAACTCCTCAGAAGAATCTGATTTGTGGTGAGGGGAGAGAGATAAAAGCTCATTTAGGAAGGACATGAACATGCTGCGTAGGTAGCTGCTTATCAGTAAATATCTCCACTGAGATTAAGAAAAGCAGTAGCTTAATAAATTAAATACTTCCTCGTATGGTTACTGTACTGGTAACTCCCCAAAAGAATCTGGATTGTCGTGAGGGAACAGAGAAAAAAGCTCCTTTAGGACCTGCACTTACGAAGGGGGTATGCAGCTGTGTATCAGGGAGTAAACCTTCTGAGAATAAAAACAGCTGGAGCTTGTTAAGGTAATTACACAGGGGAAAGGATAATGTACTGGGAACTCCTCAGTAGAATCTGATTTGTGGTGAGGGGAGAGAGATAAAAGCTCATTTAGGAACGACATGAACATGCTGCGTAGGTAGCTGTTTATCAGTAAATATCTCCACTGAGATTAAGAAAAGCAGTAGCGTAATAAATTAAGTACTTCCTGGTATGGTTACTGTACTGGTACCTCCCCAAAAGAATCTGGATTGTGGTGAAGGAACAGAGAAAAAAGCTCATTTAAGACCTGCACTTACGAAGGGGGTATGCAGCTGTGTATCAGGGAGTAAACCTTCTGAGAATAAAAACAGCTGGAGCTTGTTAAGGTGATTACACGGGGGAAAGGATAATGTACTGGGAACTCCTCAGAAGAATCTTATTTGTGGTGAGGCGAGAGAGGTAAAAGCTCATTTAGGAACGACATGAACATGCTGCGTAGGTAGCTGTTTATCAGTAAATATCTCCACTGAGATTAAGAAAAGCAGTAGCTTAATAAATTAAGTACTTCCTGGTATGGTTACTGTACTGGTAACTCCCCAAAAGAATGTGGATTGTGGTGAGGGAACAGAGAAAAAAGCTCATTTAGGACCTGCACTTACGAAGGGGGTAGGCAGCTGTATATCAGGGAGTAAACCTTCTCAGAATAAAAACAGCTGGAGCTTGTTAAGGTAATTACACAGGGGAAAGGATAATGTACTGGGAACTCCTGAGAAGAATCTGATTTGTGGTGAGGGGAGAGAGATAAAAGCTCATTTAGGAACGACATGAACATGCTGCGTAGGTAGCTGTTTATCAGTAAATATCTCCACTGAGATTAAGAAAAGCAGTAGCTTAATAAATTAAGTAGTTCCTGGTATGGTTACTCTACTGGTAACTCCCCAAAAGAATCTGGATTGTGGTGAGGGAACAGAGAAAAAAGCTCATTTAGGAATTGCACTTACGAAGGGGGTAGGCAGCTGTGTATCAGGGAGTGAACCTTCTGAGAATAAAATCAGCTGGAGCTTGTTAAGGTAATTACACAGGGGAAAGGTAATGTACTGGGAACTCCGCAGAAGAATCTGATTTGTGGTGAGGGGAGAGAGATAAAAGCTCATTTAGGAACGACATGAACATGCTGCGTACGTAGATGTTTATCAGTAAATATCTCCACTGAGATTAAGAAAAGCAGTAGCTTAATAAATTAAGTACTTCCTGGTATGGTTACTGTACTGGTAACTCCCCAAAAGAATCTGGTTTGTTGTGAGGGAACAGAGAAAAAAGCGCATTTAGGACCTGCAATTTCGAAGGGGGTAGGCAGCTGTATATCAGGGAGTAAACCTTCTGAGAATAAAAACAGCTGGAGCTTGTTAAGGTAATTTCACAGGGGAAAGGATAATGTACTGGGAACTCCTCAGAAGAATCTGATTTGTGGTGAGGGAGAGAGATAAAAGCTCATTTAGGAAGGACATGAACATGCTGCGTACGTAGCTGTTTATCAGTAAATATCTCCACTGAGATTAAGAAAAGCAGTAGCTTAATAAATTAAGTACTTCCTGGTATGGTTACTGTACTGGTAACTACCCAAAAGAATCTGCATTGTTTTGAGGGAACAGAGAAAAAAGCTCATTTAAGACCTGCACTTACGAAGGGGGTAGGCAGCTGTATATCAGGGAGTAAACCTTCTGAGAATAAAAACAGCTGGAGCTTGTTAAGGTAATTACACAGGGGAAAGGATAATGTACTGGGAACTCCTCAGAAGAATCTGATTTGTGGTGAGGGGAGAGAGATAAAAGCTCATTTAGGAACGACATGAACATGCTGCGTAGGTAGCTGTTTATCAGTAAATATCTCCACTGTGATTAAGAAAAGCAGTAGCTTAATAAATTAAGTGCTTCCTGGTATGGTTACTGTACTGGTAACTCCCAAAAGAATCTGGATTGTGGTGAGTGAACAGAGAAAAAAGCTCATTTAGGATTTGCACTTACGAAAGAGGTAGGCAGCAGTATATCAGGGAGTAAATCTTCTGAGAATAAAAACAGCTGGAGCTTGTTAAGGTAATTACACAGGGGAAAGGAAAATGTACTGGGAACTCCTCAGAAGAATCTGATTTGTGGTGAGGGGAGAGAGATAAAAGCTCATTTAGGAACGACATGAACATGCTGCGTAGGTAGCTGTTTATCAGTAAATATCTTCACTGAGATTAAGAAAAGAAGTAGCTTAATAAATTAAGTACTTCTGGTATGCTTACTGTACTGGTACCTCCCCAAAAGAACCTGGATTGTGGTGAGGGAACAGAGAAAAAAGCTCATTTAGGACCTGCACTTACGAAGGGGGTAGTCAGCTGTATATCACGGAGTAAACCTTCTGAGAATAAAAACAGCTGGAGCTTGTTAAGGTAATTAAACTGGGGAAAGGATAATGTACTGGGAACTCCTCAGAAAAATCTGATTTGTGGTGAGGGGAGAGAGATAAAAGCTCATTTAGGAACGACATGAACATGCTGCATAGGTAGCTGTTTATCAGTAAATATCTCCACTGAGATTAAGAAAAGCAGTAGCTTAATAAATTAAGTACTTCCTGGTATGGTTACTGTACTGGTAACTCCCCAAAAGAATCTGGAATGTGGTGAGGGAACAGAGAAAAAAGCTCATTTAGGACCTGCACTTACGAAGGGGGTAGGCAGCTGTATATCAGGGAGTCAACCTTCTGAGAATAAAAACAGCTGGAGTTTGTTATGGTAATTTCACAGGGGAAAGGATAATGTACTGGGAACTCCTCAGAAGAATCTGATTTGTGGTGAGGGGAGAGAGATAAAAGCTCATAGGAACGACATGAACATGCTGCGTAGGTAGCTGTTTATCAGTAAATATCTCCACTGAGATTAAGAAAAGCAGTAGCTTAATAAATTAAGTACTTCCTGGTATGGTTACTGTACTGGTAACTCCCCAAAGAATCTGGAATGTGGTGAGGGAACAGAGAAAAAAGCTCATTTAGGAATTGCACTTACGAAGGGGGTAGGCAGCTTTATATCAGGGAGTGAACCTTCTGAGAATAAAATCAGCTGGAGCTTGTTAAGGTAATTACACAGGGGAAAGGTAATGTACTGGGAACTCCGCAGAAGAATCTGATTTGTGGTGAGGGGAGAGAGAAAAAAGCTCATTTAGGAACGACATGAACATGCTGCGTACGTAGATGTTTATCAGTAAATATCTCCACTGAGATTAAGAAAAGCAGTAGCTTAATAAATTAAGTACTTCCTGGTATGGTTACTGTACTGGTAACTCCCCAAAAGAATCTGGTTTGTTGTGAGGGAACAGAGAAAAAAGGGCATTTAGGACCTGCAATTTCGAAGGGGGTAGGCAGCTGTATATCAGGGAGTAAACCTTCTGAGAATAAAAACAGCTGGTGCTTGTTAAGGTAATTACACAGGGGAAAGGATAATGTACTGGGAACTCCTCAGAAGAATCTGATTTGTGGTGAGGGTAGAGAGATAAAAGCTCATATAGGAACGACATGAACATGCTGCGTACGTACCAGTTTATCAGTAAATATCTCCACTGAGATTAAGAAAAGCAGTAGCTTAATAAATTAAGTACTTTCTGGTATGGTTACTGTACTGGTAACTCCCCAAAAGAATCTGGATTGTGGTGAGGGAACAGAGAAAAAAGCTCATTTATTACCTGCAATTACGAAGGGGGTAGGCAGCTGTATATCAGGGAGTAAACCTTCAGAGAATAAAAACAGCTGGAGCTTGTTAAGGTAATTACACAGGGGAAAGGATAATGTACTGGGAACTCCTCAGAAGAATCTGCTTTGTGGTGAAGGTAGAGAGATAAAAGCTCATTTAGGAACGACATGAACATGCTGCATACTTAGCTGTCTATCAGTAAATATCTACACTGAGATTAAGAAAAGCAGTAGCTTAATAAATTAAGTACTTCCTGCTATGGATACTGTACTGCTAACTCCCGAAAAGAATCTGGATTGTGGTGAGGGAACAGAGAAAAAAGCTCATTTAGGACCTGCACTTACGAAGGAGGTAGGCAGCTGTATATCAGGGAGTAAACCTTCTGAGAATAAAAACAGCTGGAGCTTGTTAAGGTAATTACACAGGGGAAAGGATAATGTACTGGGAACTCCTCAGAAGAATCTGATTTGTGGTGAGGAGAGAGATAAAACCTCATTTAGGAACGACATGAACATGCTGCGTAGGTGCTGTTTATCAGTAAATATCTCCACTGAGATTAAGAATAGCAGTATCTTAATAAATTAAGTACTTCCTGGTATGGTTACTGTACTGGTAACTCCCCAAAAGAATCTGGATTGTGGTGAGGGAACAGAGAAAAAAGCTCATTTAGGACCTGCCCTTACGAAGGGCGTAGGCAGCTGTATATCAGGGAGTGAACCTTCTGAGAATAAAAACAGCTGGAGCTTGTTAAGGTAATTACACAGGGGAAAGCATAATGTACTGGGAATTCCTCAGAAGAATCTGATTTGTGATGAGGGGAGAGAGATAAAAGCTGATTTAGGAACGACATGAACATGCTGCGTTGGTAGCTGTTTATCAGTAAATATCTCCACTGAGATTAAGAAAAGCAGTAGCTTAATAAATTAAGTAGTTCCTGGTATGGTTACTCTACTGGTAACTCCCCAAAAGAATCTGGATTGTGGTGAGGGAACAGAGAAAGAAGCTCATTTAGGACCTACACTTACGAAGGGGGTAGGCAGCAGTATATCAGGGAGTAAACCTTCTGAGAATAAAAAAAGCTGGAGCTTGTTAAGGTAATTACACAGGGGAAAGGATAATGTACTGGGAACTCCTCAGAAGAATCTGATTTGTGGTGAGGGGAGAGAGATAAAAGCTCATTTAGGAACGACATGAACATGCTGCATACGTAGCTGTTTATCAGTAAATATCTCCACTGAGATTAAGAAAAGCAGTAGCATAATAAATTAAGTACTTCCTGGTATGGTTACTGTACTGGTAACTCCCCAAAAGAATCTGGATTGTCGTGAGGGAACAGAGAAAAAAGCTCATTTATGACCTGCACTTACTAAGGGGGTAGGCAGCTGTATATCAGGGAGTGAACCTTCTGAGAATAAAAACAGCTGGAGGTTGTTAAGGTAATTACACAGGGGAAAGGTAATGTACTGGGAACTCCGCAGAAGAATCTGATTTGTGGTGAGGGGAGAGAGATAAAAGCTCATTTAGGAACGACATGAACATGCTGCGTATGTAGATGTTTATCAGTAAATATCTCCACTGAGATTAAGAAAAGCAGTAGCTTAATAAATTAAGTACTTCCTGGTATGGTTACTGTACTGGTAACTCCCCAAAAGAATCTGGTTTGTTGTGAGGGAACAGACAAAAAAGATCATTTAGGACCTGCAATTTCGAAGGGGGTAGGCAGCTGTATATCAGGGAGTAAACCTTCTGAGAATAAAAACATCTGGTGCTTGTTAAGGTAATTACACAGTGGAAAGGATAATGTACTGGGAACTCCTCAGAAGAATCTGATTTGTGGTGAGGGGTAGAGAGATAAAAGCTCATATAGGAACGACATGAACATGCTGCGTACGTAGCAGTTTATCAGTAAATATCTCCACTGAGATTAAGCAAAGCAGTAGCTTAATAAATTAAGTAATTTCTGGTATGGTTACTGTACTGGTAACGCCCCAAAAGAATCTGGATTGTGGTGAGGGAACAGAGAAAAAAGCTCATTTAGTACCTGCAATTACGAAGGGGGTAGCCAGCTGTATATCAGGGAGTAAACCTTCAGAGAATAAAAACAGCTGGAGCTTTTTAAGGTAATTACACAGGGGAAAGGATAATGTACTGGGAACTCCTCAGAAGAATCTGATTTGTGGTGAAGGTAGAGAGATAAAAGCTCATTTAGGAACGACATGAACATGCTGCATACATAGCTGTCTATCAGTAAATATCTACACTGAGATTTAGAAAAGCAGTAGCGTAATAAATTAAGTACTTCCTGCTATGGATACTGTACTGGTAACTCCCGAAAAGAATCTGGATTGTGGTGAGGGAACAGAGAAAAAAGCTCATTTAGGACCTGCACTTAAGAAGGAGGTAGGCAGCTGTATATCAGGGAGTAAACCTTCTGAGAATAAAAACAGCTGGAGCTTGTTAAGTTAATTACACAGGGGAAAGGATAGTGTACTGGGAACTCCTCAGAAGAATCTGATTTGTGGTGAGGGGAGAGAGATAAAAGCTCAATTAGGAACGACATGAACATGCTGCGTAGGTGCTGTTTATCAGTAAATATCTCCACTGAGATTAAGAATAGCAGTAGCTTAATAAATTAAGTACTTCCTGGTATGGTTACTGTACTGGTAACTCCCCAAAATAATCTGGATTGTGGTGAGGGAACAGAGAAAAAAGCTCATTTAGGACCTGCACTTACGAAGGGGGTAGGCAGCTGTATATCAGGGAGTAAACCTTCTAAGAATAAAAACAGCTGGAGCTTGTTAAGGTAAGCACACAGGGGAAAGGATAATGTACTGGGAACTCCCCAGTAGAATCTGATTTGTGGTGAGGGGAGAGGGATAAAAGCTCATTTAGGAACGACATGAACATGCTGCGTAGGTAGCTGTTTATCAGTAAATATCTCCACTGAGATTAAGAAAAGCAGTACCTTAATAAATTAAGTACTTACTGGTATGGTTACTGTACTGGTAACTCCCCAAAGAATCTGGATTGTGGTGAGGGAACAGAGAAAAAAGCTCATTTAGGACCTGCACTTACGAAGGGGGTAGGCAGCTGTATATCTGGGAGTAAACCTTCTGAGAATAAAAACAGCTGGAGCTTGTTAAGGTAATTACACAGGGGAAAGGATAATGTACTGGGAACTCCTCAGAAGAATCTGATTTTTGGTGAGGGGAGAGAGATAAAAGCTCATTTAGGAACGACATGAACATGCTGCGTAGGTAGCTGTTTATCAGTAAATATATCCACTGAGATTAAGAAAAGCAGTAGCTTAATAAATTAAGTACTTCCTGGTATGGTTACTGTACTGGTAACTCCCCAAAAGAATCTGGATTGTGGTGAGGGAACAGAGAAAAAAGCTCATTTAGGACCTGCACTTACGAAGGGGGTAGGCAGTTGTATATCAGGGAGTAAACCTTCTGAGAATAAAAACAGCTAGAGATTGTTAAGGTAATTAGACAGGGGAAAGGATAATGTACTGGGAACTCCTCAGAAGAATCTGATTTGTGGTGAGGGGAGAGAGATAAAAGCTCATTTAGGAACGACATGAACATGCTGTGTAGGCAGCTGTATATCAGGGAGTATCCCTTCTGGGAATAAAAACAACTAGAGGTTGTTAAGGTAATTACACAGGGGAAAGGATAATGTACTGGGAACTCCTCAGAAGAATCTGATTTGTGGTGAGGGGAGAGAGATAAAAGCTCATTTAGGAACGACATGAACATGCTGCGTAGGTAGCTGTTTATCAGTAAATATCTGCACTGAGATTAAGAAAAGCAGTAGCTTAATAAATTAAGTACTTCCTGGTATGGATACTGTATTGGTAGCTCCCCAAAAGAATCTGGATTGTGGTGAGGGAACAGAGAAAAAAGCTCATTTAGGACCTGCACTTACGAAGGGGGTAGGCAGCTGTATATCAGGGAGTAAACCTTCTAAGAATAAAAACAGCTGGAGCTTGTTAAGGTAAGTACACAGGGGAAAGGATAATGTACTGGGAACTCCTCAGTAGAATCTGATTTGTGGTGAGGGGAGAGGGATAAAAGCTCATTTAGGAACGACATGAACATGCTGCGTAGGTAGCTGTTTATTAGTAAATATCTCCACTGAGATTAAGAAAAACAGTACCTTAATAAATTAAGTACTTACTGGTATGGTTACTGTACTGGTAACTCCCCAAAGAATCTGGATTGTGGTGAGGGAACAGAGAAAAAAGCTCATTTAGGACCTGCACTTACGAAGGGGGTAGGCAGCTGTATATCTGGGAGTAAACCTTCTGAGAATAAAAATAGATGGA
>NW_025957474.1:0-40287 GCF_023159225.1 Perognathus longimembris pacificus
TTTCTCTGTTCCCTCACCACAATCCAGATTCTGTTGGGGAGTTACCAGTACAGTAACCATACCAGGAAGTACTTAATTTATTAAGCTACTGCTTTTCTTAATCTCAGTGGAGATATTTACTGATAAACAGCTACCTACACAGCATGTTCATGTCGTTCCTAAAGGAGCTTTTATCTCTCTCCCCTCACCACAAATCAGATCCTTCTGAGGAGTTCCCAGTACATTATCCTTTCCCCTGTGTAATTACCTTAACAAACTCCAGCTGTTTTTATTCTCAGAAGGTTTACTCCTGATATACAGCTGCCTACCCCCTGCGTAAGTTCAGGTCCTAAATGAGCTTTTTTCTCTGTTCCCTCACCACAAACCAGATTCTTTTGGGGAGTTACCAGTACAGTAACCATACCAGGAAGTACTTAATTTATTAAGCTACTTCTTTTCTTAATCTCAGTGGAGATATTTACTGATAAACAGCTACGTACGCAGCATGTTCATGTCGTTCCTAAATGAGCTTTTATCTCTCTCCCCTCACAAAAATCAGATTCTTCTGAGGAGTTCCCAGTACATTATCCTTTCCCCTGTGTAATTACCTTAACAAGCTCCAGCTGTTTTTATTCTCAGAAGGTTTACTCCCTGATATAATGCTGCATACCCCCTTCGTAAGTGCAGGTCCTAAATTAGCTTTTTTCTCGGTTCCCTCACCACAATCCAGATTCTTTTGGGGAGTTACCAGTACAGTAACCATACCAGGAAGTACTTAATTTATTAAGCTACTGCTTTTCTTAATCTCAGTGGAGATATTTACTGATAAACAGCTACCTACGCAGCATGTTCATGTCATTCCTAAATGAGCTTTTTCTCTGTTCCCTCAGCACAATCCAGATTCTTTTGGGGATTTACCAGTACATTATCCATACCAGGAAGTACTTAATTTATTAAGCTACTGCTTTTCTTAATCTCCTTGGAGATATCTACTGATAAACAGCTACCTACCCAGCATGTTCATGTCGTTCCTAAAGGAGCTTATATCTCTCTCCCCTCACCACAAATCAGATTCTTCTGAGGAGTTCCCATTACATTATCCTTTCCCCTGTGTAATTACCTGAACAAGCTCCAGCAGTTTTTATTCTCAGAAGGTTTACTCCCTGATATACAGCTGCCTACCTCCTTCGTAAGTGCAGGTCCTAAATGAGATTTTTCTCTGTTCCCCTCACCACAATCCAGATTCTTTTGGTGAGTTACCAGTACAGTAACCATACCGGGAAGTACTTAATTTATTAAGATACTGCTTTTCTTAATTCAGTGGAGATTTTTACTGATAAACAGCTACCTACGCAGCATGTTCATGTCCTTCTTAAATGAGCTTTTATCTCTCTCCCCTCACCACAAATCAGATTCTTCTGAGGAGTTCCCAGTACATTATCCTATCCTCTGTGTAATTACCTTAACAAGCTCCAGCTCTTTCCATTATCAGAAGGTTTACTCCCTGAAATACAGCTGCCTATCCCCTTCGTAAGTGCAGGTCCTAAATGAGCTATTTTCTTTGTTCCCTCACCACAATCCAGATTCTTTTGGGGAGTTACCAGTAGAGAAACCATACCAGGAAGTACTTAATTTATTAAGCTACTGCTTTTCTTAATCTCAGAGGAGATATTTACTGATAAACAGCTACCTACGCAGCATGATCATGTTGTTCCTAAATGAGCTTTTATCTCTCTCCCTCACCACAAATCAGATTCTTCTGTGGAGTTCCCAGTACATTATCCTTTCCAGTGTGTAATTACCTTAACAAGCTCCAGCTGTTTTTATTCTCAGAAGGATTACTCCCTGATATACAACTGCCTACCCCCTTCGTAAGTGCAGGTCCTAAATGAGCTATTTTCTCTGTTCCCTGACCACAATCCAGATTCTTTTGGGGAGTTACCAGTACAGTAACCATTCCAGGAAGTACTTAATTTATTAAGCTACTGCTTTTCTTAATCTCAGAGGAGATATTTACTGATAAACAGCTACGTACGCAGCATGTACATGTCTTTCCTAAATGAGCTTTTATCTCTCTCCCCTCACCACAAATCAGATTCTTCTGAGGAGTTCCCAGTACATTATCCTTTCCTCTGTGTAATTACCTTAACAAGCTCCAGCTGTTTCTATTCTCAGAAGGTTTACTCCCTGATATACAGCTGCCTAACCTCTTCGTAAGTGCAGGTCCTAAATGAGCTTTTTTCTCTGTTCCCTCACCACAATCCAGATTATTTTGGGGAGTTACTAGTACAGTAACCATACCAGGAAGTATATTATTTATTAAGCTACTGCTTTTCTTAATCTCAGTGGAGATATTTACTGATAAACAGCTACCTAAGCAGGATGGTCATGTCGTTCCTAAATGAGCTTTTATCTCTCTCCCCCTCAACACAAATCAGATTCTTCTGAGGAGTTCCCAGTACATTATCCTTTCCCCTGTCTAATTACCTTAACAAGCTCCAGCTGTTTTTATTCTCAGAAGGTTTACTCCCTGATATACAGCTGCCTACCCCCTTCGTAAGTGCAGATCCTAAATGAGATTTTTTCTCTGTTCCCTCACCAAAATCCAGATTCTTTTGGGGAGTTACCAGTACAGTAACCATACCAGGAAGTATTTAATTTATTAAGCTACTGCTTTTCTTAATCTCAGTGGAGATATTTACTGATAAACAGCTACCTAAGCAGCATGTTCATGTCGTTCCTAAATGAGCTTTTATCTCTCTCCCCTCACCACAAATCAGATTCTTCTGAGGAGTTCCCAGTACATTATCCTTTCCCCTGTGTAATTACCTTAACAAGCTCCAGCTGTTTTTATTCTCAGAAGGTTTACTCCCTGATATACAGCTGCCTACCTCCTTCGTAAGTGCAGGTCCCAAATGAGCTTTTTTCTCTGTTCCCTCACCACAATCCAGATTCTTTTGGGGAGTTACCAGTACAGTAACCATACCAGGAAGTATTTAATTTATTAAGCTACTGCTTTTCTTAATCTCAGTGGAGATATTTACTGATAAACAGCTACCTAAGCAGCATGTTCATGTCGTTCCTAAATGAGCTTTTATCTCTCTCCCCTCACCACAAATCAGATTCTTCTGAGGAGTTCCCAGTACATTATCCTTTCCCCTGTGTAATTACCTTAACAAGCTCCAGCTGTTTTTATTCTCAGAAGGTTTACTCCCTGATATACAGCTGCCTACCTCCTTCGTAAGTGCAGGTCCTTAATGAGCTTTTTTCTCTGTTCCCTCACCACAATCCAGATTCTTTTGGGGAGTTACCAGTACAGTAACCATACCAGGAAGTACTTAATTTATTAAGCTACTGCTTTTCTTAATTCAGTGGAGATTTTTACTGATAAATAGCTACCTACGCAGCATGTTCATCTCGTTCTTAAAAGAGCTTTTTTTTTTTTTTTTTTTTTTTTTGGCCAGTCCTCGGCCTTGGTCTCAGAGCCTGAAAACAGTCCCTGGCTTCATCCTGCTCAAGGCTAGCACTCTGCAACTTGAGCCACGGCGCCACTTCTGGCCGTTTTCTGTATATGTGGTGCTGGGGAATAGAACCTATGGCCTCGTGTATCAGAGGCAGACACTCTTGCCACTAGGCTATATCCCCAGCCCCTTAAAAGAGCTTTTATCTCTCTCCCCTCACCACAAATCAGATTCTTCTGAGGAGTTCCCAGTACATTATCCTTTCCCCTGTGTAATTACCTTAACAAGCTCCAGCTGTTTTTATTCTCAGAAGGTTTACTCCCTGATATACAGCTGCCTAGCTCCTTCATAAGTGCAGGTCCTAAATGAGCTTTTTTCTCTGTTTCCCTCACCACAATCCAGATTCTGTTGGGGAGTTACCAGTACAGTAACCATACCAGGAAGTACTTAATTTATTAAGCTACTGCTTTTCTTAATCTCAGTGGAGATATTTACTGATAAACAGCTACCTACACAGCATGTTCATGTCGTTCCTAAAGGAGCTTTATCTCTCTCCCCTCACCACAAATCAGATTCTTCTGAGGAGTTCCCAGTACATTATCCTTTCCCTGTGTAATTACCTTAACAAACTCCAGCTGTTTTTATTCTCAGAAGGTTTACTCCCTGATATACAGCTGCCTACCCCCTGCGTAAGTTCAGGTCCTAAATGAGCTTTTTTCTCTGTTCCCTCACACAAACCAGATTCTTTTGGGGAGTTACCAGTACAGTAACCATACCAGGAAGTACTTAATTTATTAAGCTACTTCTTTTCTTAATCTCAGTGGAGATATTTACTGATAAACAGCTACGTACGCAGGCATGTTCATGTCGTTCCTAAATGAGCTTTTATCTCTCTCCCCTCACAAAAATCAGATTCTTCTGAGGAGTTCCCAGTACATTATCCTTTCCCCTGTGTAATTACCTTAACAAACTCCAGCTGTTTTTATTCTCAGAAGGTTTACTCCCTGATATAATGCTGCATACCCCCTTCGTAAGTGCAGGTCCTAAATTAGCTTTTTTCTCGGTTCCCTCACCACAATCCAGATTCTTTTGGGGAGTTACCAGTACAGTAACCATACCAGGAAGTACTTAATTTATTAAGCTACTGCTTTTCTTAATCTCAGTGGAGATATTTACTGATAAACAGCTACCTACGCAGCATGTTCATGTCATTCCTAAATGAGCTTTTTTCTCTGTTCCCTCAGCACAATCCAGATTCTTTTGGGGATTTACCAGTACATTATCCATACCAGGAAGTACTTAATTTATTAAGCTACTGCTTTTCTTAATCTCCTTGGAGATATCTACTGATAAACAGCTACCTACCCAGCATGTTCATGTCGTTCCTAAATGAGCTTTCTTCTCTCTCCCCTCACGACTAATCAGATTCTTCTGTGGAGTTCCCAGTACATTATCCTTTCCCCTGTGTAATTACCTTAACAAGCTCCAGCTGTTTTTATTCTCAGAAGGTTTACTACCTGATATACAGCTGACTACCCCTTCATAAGTGCATGTCCTAAATGAGATTTTTTCTCTGTTCCCTCACCACAATCCAGATTCTTTTGGGGATTTACCAGTACATTATCCATACCAGGAAGTACTTAATTAATTACGCTACTGCTTTTCTTAATCTCAGTGGAGATATTTACTGATAAACAGCTACGTATGCATCATGTTCATGTCGTTCCTAAATGAGCTTTTATCTCTCTCCCCCTCACCACAAATCAGATTCTTCTGAGGAGTTCCCAGTACATTATCCTTTCCCCTGTGTAATTACCTTAACAAGCTCCAGCTGTTTTTATTCTCAGAAGGTTTACTCCCTGATATACAGCTGCCTACCCCCTTCGTAAGTGCAGGTCCTAAGTGAGCTTTTTATCTGTTCCCTCACCACAATCCAGATTCTTTTGGGGAGCTACCAGTACAGTAACCATACCAGGAAGTACTTAATTTATTAAGCTACTGCTTTTCTTAATCTCAGTGGAGATATTTACTGATAAACAGCTACCTACGCAGCATGTTCATGTCGTTCCTAAATGAGGTTTTATCTCTCTCCCCTCACCACAAATCAGATTCTTCTGAGGAGTTCCCAGTACATTATCCTTTCCCCTGTGTAATTACCTTAACAAGCTCCAGCTGTTTTTATTCTCAGAAGGTTTACTCCCAGATATACAGCTGCCTACCCCCTTCGTATGTGCAGGTCCTAAATGACCTTTTTTCTCTGTTCCCTCACCACAATCCAGATTCTTTTGTGGAGTTACCAGTACAGTAACCATACCAGGTAGTACTTAATTTATTAAGCTACTGCCCTTCTTAATCTCAGTGGAGATATTTACTGATAAACAGCTACCTAAGCAGCATGTTCATGTCGTTCCTAAATGAGCTTTTATCTCTCTCCCCTCACCACAAATCAGATTCTTCTGAGGAGTTCCCAGTACATTATCCTTTCCCATGTTTAATTACTTAACAATCTCCAGCTGTTTTATTCTCAGAAGCGATACTCCCTGATATATAACTGCCTACCCCCTTCGTAAGTGCAGGTCCTAAATGACCTTTTTTCTCTGTTCCCTCACCACAATCAAGATTCATTTGGGTAGTTACCAGTACAGTAACCATACCAGGAATTACTTAATTTATTAAGTTACTGCTTTTCTTAATCTCAGTGGAGATATTTACTGATAAACAGCTACGTACGCAGCATGTTCATGTCGTTCCTAAATGAGCTTTTATCTCTCTCCCCTCACCACAAATCAGATTCTTCTGAGGAGTTTCCAGTACATTATCCTTTCCAGTGTGTAATTACCTTAACAAGCTCCAGCTGTTTTTATTCTCAGAAGGTTTACTCCCTGATATACAGCTGCCTACCCCCCTTCGTAAGTGCAGGTCCTAAATGAGCTTTTTTCTCTGTTCCCTCACCACAATCCAGATTATTTTGGGGAGTTACCAGTACAGTAACCATACCAGGAAGTACATTATTTATTAAGCTACTGCTTTTCTTAATCTCAGTGGAGATATTTACTGATAAACAGCTACCTAAGCAGGATGGTCATGTCGTTCCTAAATGAGCTTTTATCTCTCCCCTCAACACAAATCAGATTCTTCTGAGGATTTCCCAGTACATTATCCTTTCCCCTGTCTAATTACCTTAACAAGCTCCAGCTGTTTTTATTCTCAGAAGGTTTACTCCCTGATATACAGCTGCCTACCCCCTTCGTAAGTGCAGATCCTAAATGAGATTTTTTCTCTGTTCCCTCACCACAATCCAGATTCTTTTGGGGAGTTACCAGTACAGTTACCATACCAGGAAGTACTTAATTTATTAAGCTACTGCTTTTCTTAATCTCAGTGGAGATATTTACTGATAAACAGCTACCTACGCAGCATGTTCATGTCGTTCCTAAATGAGCTTTTATCTCTCTCCCCTCACCACAAATCAGATTCTTCTGAGGAGTTCCCAGTACATTATCCTTTCCCCTGTGTAATTACCTTAACAAGCTCCAGCTGTTTTTATTCTCAGAAGGTTTACTCCCTGATATACAGCTGCCTACCTCCTTCGTAAGTGCAGGTCCTAAATGAGCTTTTTTCTCTGTTCCCTCACCACAATCCAGATTCTTTTGGGGAGTTACCAGTACAGTAACCATACCAGGAAGTACTTAATTTATTAAGCTACTGCTTTTCTTAATTCAGTGGAGATTTTTACTGATAAATAGCTACCTACGCAGCATGTTCATCTCGTTCTTAAAAGAGCTTTTTTTTTTTTTTTTTGGCCAGTCCTGGGCCTTGGTCTCAGAGCCTGAGCACAGTCCCTGGCTTCTTCCCGCTCAAGGCTAGCACTCTGCCACTTGAGCCACGGCGCCACTTCTGGCCGTTTTCTGTATATGTGTTGCTGGGGAATAGAACCTTTGGCCTCGTGTATCCGAGGCAGGCACTCTTGCCACTAGGCTATATCCCCAGCCCCTTAAAAGAGCTTTTATCTCTCTCCCCTCACCACAAATCAGATTCTTCTGAGGAGTTCCCAGTACATTATCCTTTCCCCTGTGTAATTACCTTAACAAGATCCAGCTGTTTTTATTCTCAGAAGGTTTACTCCCTGATATACAACTGCCTACACCCTTCGTAAGTGTAGGACATAAATGAGCTTTTTTCTCTGTTCCCTCACCACAAACCAGATTCTTTTGGGGAGTTACCAGTACAGTAACCATATCAGGAAGTACTTAATTTATTAAGCTACTTCTTTTCTTAATCTCAGTGGAGATATTTACTGATAAACAGCTACGTTCGCAGCATGTTCCTGCCGTTCCTAAATGAGCTTTTATCTCTCTCCCCCTCACCACAAATCAGATTCTTCTGAGGAGTTCCCATTACATTATCCTTTCCCCTGTGTAATTACCTTAACAAGATCCAGCTGTTTTTATTCTCAGAAGGTTTACTCCCTGATATACAGCTGCCTACCCCCTTCGTAAGTGCAGGTCCTAAATGAGATTTTTTCTCTGTTCCCTCACCACAATCCAGATTCTGTTGGGGAGTTACCAGTACAGTAACCATACCAGGAATTGCCTAATTTATTAAGCTACTGCTTTTCTTAATCTCAGTGGAGATATTTACTGATAAACAGCTACCTACGCAGCATGTTCATGTCGTTCCTAAATGAGCTTTTTTCTCTGTTCCCTCACCACAATCCAGAATCTTTTGGGGAGTTACCAGTACAGTAACCATACCAGGAAGTACTTAATTTATTAAGCTACTGCTTTTCTCAATCTCAGTGGAGATATTTACTGATAAACAGCTACCTACGCAGCATGTTCATGTCGTTCCTAAATGAGCTTTTATCTCTCTCCCCTCACCACAAATCAGATTCTTCTGAGGAGTTCCCAGTACATTATCCTTTCCCCTGTGTAATTACCTTAACAAGCTCCAGCTGTTTTTATTCTCAGAAGGTTTACTCCCAGATATACAGCTGCCTACCCCCTTCGTATGTGCAGGTCCTAAATGACCTTTTTTCTCTGTTCCCTCACCACAATCCAGATTCTTTTGTGGAGTTACCAGTACAGTAACCATACCAGGTAGTACTTAATTTATTAAGCTACTGCCCTTCTTAATCTCAGTGGAGATATTTACTGATAAACAGCTACCTAAGCAGCATGTTCATGTCGTTCCTAAATGAGCTTTTATCTCTCTCCCCTCACCACAAATCAGATTCTTCTGAGGAGTTCCCAGTACATTATCCTTTCCCATGTTTAATTACTTAACAATCTCCAGCTGTTTTTATTCTCAGAAGCGATACTCCCTGATATATAACTGCCTACCCCCTTCGTAAGTGCAGGTCCTAAATGACCTTTTTTCTCTGTTCCCTCACCACAATCAAGATTCATTTGGGTAGTTACCAGTACAGTAACCATACCAGGAATTACTTAATTTATTAAGTTACTGCTTTTCTTAATCTCAGTGGAGATATTTACTGATAAACAGCTACGTACGCAGCATGTTCATGTCGTTCCTAAATGAGCTTTTATCTCTCTCCCCTCACCACAAATCAGATTCTTCTGAGGAGTTTCCAGTACATTATCCTTTCCAGTGTGTAATTACCTTAACAAGCTCCAGCTGTTTTTATTCTCAGAAGGTTTACTCCCTGATATACAGCTGCCTACCCCCTTCGTAAGTGCAGGTCCTAAATGAGCTTTTTTCTCTGTCCCCTCACCACAATCCAGATTATTTTGGGGAGTTACCAGTACAGTAACCATACCAGGAAGTACATTATTTATTAAGCTACTGCTTTTCTTAATCTCAGTGGAGATATTTACTGATAAACAGCTACCTAAGCAGGATGGTTATGTCGTTCCTAAATGAGCTTTTATCTCTCCCCTCAACACAAATCAGATTCTTCTGAGGATTTCCCAGTACATTATCCTTTCCCCTGTCTAATTACCTTAACAAGCTCCAGCTGTTTTTATTCTCAGAAGGTTTACTCCCTGATATACAGCTGCCTACCCCCTTCGTAAGTGCAGATCCTAAATGAGATTTTTTCTCTGTTCCCTCACCACAATCCAGATTCTTTTGGGGAGTTACCAGTACAGTTACCATACCAGGAAGTACTTAATTTATTAAGCTACTGCTTTTCTTAATCTCAGTGGAGATATTTACTGATAAACAGCTACCTACGCAGCATGTTCATGTCGTTCCTAAATGAGCTTTTTTCTCTGTTCCCTCACCACAATCCAGAATCTTTTGGGGAGTTACCAGTACAGTAACCATACCAGGAAGTACTTAATTTATTAAGCTACTGCTTTTCTCAATCTCAGTGGAGATATTTACTGATAAACAGCTACATAAGCAGCATGTTCATGTCGTTCCTAAATGAGCTTTTATCTCTCTCCCCTCACCACAAATCAGATTCTTCTGAGGAGTTCCCAGTACATTATCCTTTCCCCTGTGTAATTACCTTAACAAGCTCCAGCTGTTTTTATTCTCAGAAGGTTTACTCCCTGATATACAGCTGCCTACACCCTTCGTAAGTGCAGGTCATAAATGAGCTTTTTTCTCTGTTCCCTCACCACAATCCAGATTCTTTTGGGGAGTTACCAGTACAGTATCCATACCAGGAAGTACTTAATTTATTAAGCTACTGCTTTTCTTAATCTCAGTGGAGATATTTACTGATAAACAGCTACCTACGCAGCATGTTCATGTCGTTCCTAAATGAGCTTTTATCTCTCTACCCTCACCACAAATCAGATTCTTCTGAGGAGTTCCCAGTACATTATCCTTTCCCCTGTGTAATTCCCTTAACAAGCTCCAGCTGTTTTTATTCTCAGAAGGTTTACTCCCTGATATACAGCTGCCTACCCCCTTCGTAAGTGCAGGTCCTAAATGATCTTTTTCTCTGTTCCATCACCACAGTCCAGATTCTTTTCTTGAGTTACCAGTACAGTAACCATAACAGGAAGTACTTAATTTATTAAGCTACTGCTTTTCTTAATCACAGTGGCGATATTTACTGATAAACAGCTACGTACGCAGCATGTTCATTTCGTTCCTAAATGAGCTTTTATCTCTCCCCCCTCACCACAAATCAGATTCTTCTGAGGAGTTCCCAGTACTTTATCCTTTCCCCTGTGTCATTACCTTAACAAGCTCCAGCTGTTTTTATTCTCAGAAGGTTTACTCCCTGATATACAGCTGCCTACCCCCTTCGTAAGTCCAGGTCCTAAATGAGCTTTTTTCTCTGTTCCCTCACCACAATCCAGATTCTTTTGGGGAGTTAC
This sequence comes from Perognathus longimembris pacificus, assembly GCF_023159225.1. NCBI lineage: Eukaryota > Metazoa > Chordata > Mammalia > Rodentia > Heteromyidae > Perognathus > Perognathus longimembris. Next base: position 10,739 of record NW_025957474.1, read on the forward strand.
CAGTACAGTAACCATACCAGGAAGTACTTAATTTATTAAGCTACTGCTTTTCTTAATCTCAGTGGAGATATTTACTGATAAACATCTACCTACGCAGCATGTTCATATCGTTCCTAAATGAGCTTTTATCTCTCTCCCCTCACCACAAATCAGATTCTTCTGAGGAGTTCCCAGTACATTATCCTTTCCCCTGTGTAATTCCCTTAACAAGCTCCAGCTGTTTTTATTCTCAGAAGGTTTACTCCCTGATATACAGCTGCATACCCCCTTCGTAAGTACAGGTCCTATATGAACTTTTACCTCTGTTCCATCACCACAATCCAGATTCTTTTGGGGAGTTACCAGTACAGTAACCATACCAGGAAGTACTTAATTTATAAAGCTACTGCTTTTCTTAATCTCAGTGGAGATATTTACTGATAAAGAGCTACGTACGCAGCATGTTCATGTCGTTTCTAAATGAGCTTTTATCTCTCTCCCCTCACCACAAATCAGATTCTTCTGAGGAGTTCCCAGTACATTATCCTTTCCCCTGTGTAATTACCTTAACAAGCTCCAGGTGTTTTTATTCTCAGAAGGTTTACTCCCTGATATACAGCTGCCTACCCCCTTCGTAAGTGCAGGTCCTAAATGAGCTTTATTCTCTGTTCCCTCACCACAATCCAGATTCTTTTGGGGAGTTACCAGTACAGTAACCATACCAGGAAGTACTTAATTTATTAAGCTACTGCTTTTCTTAATCTCAGTGGAGAAATTTACTGATAAACAGCTACCTACGCAGCATGTTCATGTCGTTCCTAAATGAGCTTTTTTCTCTGTTCCCTCAGCACAATCCAGATTCTTTTGGGGATTTACCAGTACATTATCCATACCAGGAAGTACTTAATTTATTAAGCTACTGCTTTTCTTAATCTCCTTGGAGATATCTACTGATAAACAGCTACCTACCCAGGATTTTCATGTCGTTCCTAAATGAGCTTTTTTCTCTGTTCCCTCACCACAATCCAGATTCTTTTGGGGAGTTACCAGTACAGTATCCATACCAGGAAGTACTTAATTTATTAAGCTACTGCTTTTCTTAATCTCAGTGGAGATATCTACTGATAAACAGCTACCTACGCAGCATGTTCATGTCGTTCCTAAATGAGCTTTTATCTCTCTCCCTCACCACAAATCAGATTCTTCTGAGGAGTTCCCAGTACATTATCCTTCCCCTGTGTAATTACCTTAACAAGCTCCAGCTGTTTTTATTCTCAGAAGGTTTACTCCCTGATATACAACTGCCTAACCCCTTCGTAAGTGCTGGTCTTAAATGAGCTTTTTTCTCTGTTCCCTCACCACAATACAGATTCTTTTGGGAGTTACCAGTACAGTAACCATAGCAGGAAGTACTTAATTTTTTAAGCTTCTGCTCTTCTTAATCTCAGTGGAGATATTTACTGATAAACAGCTACCTACGCAGCATGTTCATGTCGTTCCTAAATGAGCTTTTATCTCTCTCCCCTCACCACAAATCAGATTCTTCTGAGGAGTTCCCAGTACATTATCCTTTCCCCTGTGTAATTCCCTTAACAAGCTCCACCTCTTTTTATTCTCAGAAGGTTTACTCTCTGATATAGAGCTGCCTACCCCCTTCGTAAGTGCAGGTCCTAAATGAGCTTTTGTCTCTGTTCCCTCACCACAATCCAGATTCTGTTGGGGAGTTACCAGTACAGTAACCATCCCAGGAAGTACTTAATTTATTAACATACTGCTTTTCTTAATCTCAGTGGAGATATTTACTTATAAACAGGTACCTAGGCAGCATGTTGATGTCGTTCCTAAAGGAGCTTATATCTCTCTCCCCTCACCACAAATCAGATTCTTCTGAGGAGTTCCCATTACATTATCCTTTCCCCTGTGTAATTACCTGAACAAGCTCCAGCAGTTTTTATTCTCAGAAGGTTTACTCCCTGATATACAGCTGCCTACCTCCTTCGTAAGTGCAGGTCCTAAATGAGATTTTTTCTCTGTTCCCTCACCACAATCCAGATTCTTTTGGTGAGTTACCAGTACAGTAACCATACCGGGAAGTACTTAATTTATTAAGATACTGCTTTTCTTAATTCAGTGGAGATATTTACTGATAAACAGCTACCTACGCAGCATGATCATGTTGTTCCTAAATGAGCTTTTATCTCTCTCCCTCACCACAAATCAGATTCTTCTGTGGAGTTCCCAGTACATTATCCTTTCCAGTGTGTAATTACCTTAACAAGCTCCAGCTGTTTTTATTCTCAGAAGGATTACTCCCTGATATACAACTGCCTATCCCCTTCGTAAGTGCAGGTCCTAAATGAGCTATTTTCTCTGTTCCCTGACCACAATCCAGATTCTTTTGGGGAGTTACCAGTACAGTAACCATTCCAGGAAGTACTTAATTTATTAAGCTACTGCTTTTCTTAATCTCAGAGGAGATATTTACTGATAAACAGCTACGTACGCAGCATGTACATGTCTTTCCTAAATGAGCTTTTATCTCTCTCCCCTCACCACAAATCAGATTCTTCTGAGGAGGTTCCAGTACATTATCCTTTCCAGTGTGTAATTACCTTAACAAGCTCCAGCTGTTTTTATTCTCAGAAGGTTTACTCCCTGATATACAGCTGCCTACCCCCTTCGTAAGTGCAGGTCCTAAATGAGCTTTTTTCTCTGTTCCCTCACCACAATCCAGATTCTTTTGGGGAGTTACCAGTACAGTAACCATACCAGGAAGTACTTAATTTATTAAGCTACTGCTTTTCTTAATCTCAGTGAAGATATTTACTGATAAACAGCTACCTATGCAGCATGTTCATGTCGTTCCTAAATGAGCTTTATCTCTCTCCCCTCACCACAATCGGTTCTTCTGAGGAGTTCCCATTACATTATCCTTTCCCCTGTGTAATTACCTGAACAAGCTCCAGCTGTTTTTATTCTCAGAAGGTTTACTCCCTGATATACAGCTGCCTACCTCCTTCGTAAGTGCAGGTCCTAAATGAGCTTTTTTCTCTGTTCCCTCACCACAATCCAGATTCTTTTGGGGAGTTACCAGTACAGTAACCATACCAGGAAGTACTTAATTTACTAAGCTACTGCTTTTCTTAATCTCAGTGGAGATATTTACTGATAAACAGCTACCTACGCAGCATGTTCATGTCGTTCCTAAATGAGCTTTTATCTCTCTCCCCTCACCACAAATCAGATTCTTCTGAGGAGTTCCCAGTACATTATCCTTTCCTCTGTGTAATTACCTTAACAAGCTCCAGCTGTTTCTATTCTCAGAAGGTTTACTCCCTGATATACAGCTGCCTAACCTCTTCGTAAGTGCAGGTCCTAAATGAGCTTTTTTCTCTGTTCCCTCACCACAATCCAGATTATTTTGGGGAGTTACCAGTACAGTAACCATACCAGGAAGTACATTATTTATTAAGCTACTGCTTTTCTTAATCTCAGTGGAGATATTTACTGATAAACAGCTACCTAAGCAGGATGGTCATGTCGTTCCTAAATGAGCTTTTATCTCTCTCCCCTCAACACAAATCAGATTCTTCTGAGGAGTTCCCAGTACATTATCCTTTCCCCTGTCTAATTACCTTAACAAGCTCCAGCTGTTTTTATTCTCAGAAGGTTTACTCCCTGATATACAGCTGCCTACCCCCTTCGTAAGTGCAGATCCTAAATGAGATTTTTTCTCTGTTCCCTCACCACAATCCAGATTCTTTTGGGGAGTTACCAGTACAGTTACCATACCAGGAAGTATTTAGTTTATTAAGCTACTGCTTTTATTAATCTCAGTGGAGATATTTACTGATAAACAGCTACCTACGCAGCATGTTCATGTCGTTCCTAAATGAGCTTTTATCTCTCTCCCCTCACCACAAATCAGATTCTTCTGAGGAGTTCCCAGTACATTATCCTTTCCCCTGTGTAATTACCTTAACAAGCTCCAGCTGTTTTTATTCTCAGAAGGTTTACTCCCTGATATACAGCTGCCTACCTCCTTCGTAAGTGCAGGTCCTAAATGAGCTTTTTTCTCTGTTCCCTCACCAAAATCCAGATTCTTTTGGGGAGTTACCAGTACAGTAACCATACCAGGAAGTACTTAATTTATTAAGCTACTGCTTTTCTTAATTCAGTGGAGATTTTTACTGATAAATAGCTACCTACGCAGCATGTTCATCTCGTTCTTAAAAGAGCTTTTTTTTTTTTTTTTTGGCCAGTCCTGGGCCTTGGTCTCAGAGCCTGAAAACAGTCCCTGGCTTCTTCCTGCTCAAGGCTAGCACTCTGCAACTTGAGCCACGGCGCCACTTCTGGCCGTTTTCTGTATATGTGGTGCTGGGGAATAGAACCTATGGCCTCGTGTATCAGAGGCAGGCACTCTTGCCACTAGGCTATATCCCCAGCCCCTTAAAAGAGCTTTTATCTCTCACCCCTCACCACAAATCAGATTCTTCTGAGGAGTTCCCAGTACATTATCCTTTCCCCTGTGTAATTACCTTAACAAGCTCCAGCTGTTTTTATTCTCAGAAGGTTTACTCCCTGATATACAGCTGCCTACCCCCTTCGTAAGTGCAGGTCCTAAATGAGCTTTTTATCTGTTCCCTCACCACAATCCAGATTCTTTTGGGGAGTTACCAGTACAGTAACCATACCAGGAAGTACTTAATTTATTAAGCTACTTCTTTTCTTAATCTCAGTGGAGATATTTACTGATAAACAGCTACGTACGCAGCATGTTCATGTCGTTCCTAAATGAGCTTTTATCTCTCTCCCCTCACAAAAATCAGATTCTTCTGAGGAGTTCCCAGTACATTATCCTTTCCCCTGTGTAATTACCTTAACAAGCTCCAGCTGTTTTTATTCTCAGAAGGTTTACTCCCTGATATAATGCTGCATACCCCCTTCGTAAGTGCAGGTCCTAAATTAGCTTTTTTCTCGGTTCCCTCACCAAAATCCAGATTCTTTTGGGGAGTTACCAGCACAGTAACCATACCAGGAAGTACTTAATTTATTAAGCTACTGCTTTTCTTAATTCAGTGGAGATTTTTACTGATAAATAGCTACCTACGCAGCATGTTCATCTCGTTCTTAAAAGAGCTTTTTTTTTTTTTTTTTTGGCCAGTCCTGGGCCTTGGTCTCAGAGCCTGAAAACAGTCCCTGGCTTCTTCCTGCTCAAGGCTAGCACTCTGCAACTTGAGCCACGGCGCCACTTCTGGCCGTTTTCTGTATATGTGGTGCTGGGGAATAGAACCTATGGCCTCGTGTATCAGAGGCAGGCACTCTTGCCACTAGGCTATATCCCCAGCCCCTTAAAAGAGCTTTTATCTCTCACCCCTCACCACAAATCAGATTCTTCTGAGGAGTTCCCAGTACATTATCCTTTCCCCTGTGTAATTACCTTAACAAGCTCCAGCTGTTTTTATTCTCAGAAGGTTTACTCCCTGATATACAGCTGCCTACCCCCTTCGTAAGTGCAGGTCCTAAATGAGCTTTTTATCTGTTCCCTCACCACAATCCAGATTCTTTTGGGGAGTTACCAGTACAGTAACCATACCAGGAAGTACTTAATTTATTAAGCTACTTCTTTTCTTAATCTCAGTGGAGATATTTACTGATAAACAGCTACGTACGCAGCATGTTCATGTCGTTCCTAAATGAGCTTTTATCTCTCTCCCCTCACAAAAATCAGATTCTTCTGAGGAGTTCCCAGTACATTATCTTTTCCCCTGTGTAATTACCTTAACAAGCTCCAGCTGTTTTTATTCTCAGAAGGTTTACTCCCTGATATAATGCTGCATACCCCCTTCGTAAGTGCAGGTCCTAAATTAGCTTTTTTCTCGGTTCCCTCACCACAATCCAGATTCTTTTGGGGAGTTACCAGTACAGTAACCATACCAGGAAGTACTTAATTTATTAAGCTACTGCTTTTCTTAATCTCAGTGGAGATATTTACTGATAAACAGCTACCTACGCAGCATGTTCATGTCATTCCTAAATGAGCTTTTTTCTCTGTTCCCTCAGCACAATCCAGATTCTTTTGGGGATTTACCAGTACATTATCCATACCAGGAAGTACTTAATTTATTAAGCTACTGCGTTTCTTAATCTCCTTGGAGATATCTACTGATAAACAGCTACCTACCCAGCATGTTCATGTCGTTCCTAAATGAGCTTTCTTCTCTCTCCCCTCACGACTAATCAGATTCTTCTGTGGAGTTCCCAGTACATTATCCTTTCCCCTGTGTAATTACCTTAACAAGCTCCAGCTGTTTTTATTCTCAGAAGGTTTACTACCTGATATACAGCTGACTACCCCTTCATAAGTGCATGTCCTAAATGAGATTTTTTCTCTGTTCCCTCACCACAATCCAGATTCTTTTGGGGATTTACCAGTACATTATCCATACCAGGAAGTACTTAATTAATTACGCTACTGCTTTTCTTAATCTCAGTGGAGATATTTACTGATAAACAGCTACGTATGCATCATGTTCATGTCGTTCCTAAATGAGCTTTTATCTCTCTCCCCTCACCACAAATCAGATTCTTCTGAGGAGTTCCCAGTACATTATCCTTTCCCCTGTGTAATTACCTTAACAAGCTCCAGCTGTTTTTATTCTCAGAAGGTTTACTCCCTGATATACAGCTGCCTACCCCCTTCGTAAGTGCAGGTCCTAAATGAGCTTTTTATCTGTTCCCTCACCACAATCCAGATTCTTTTGGGGAGCTACCAGTACAGTAACCATACCAGGAAGTACTTAATTTATTAAGCTACTGCTTTTCTTAATCTCATTGGAGATATTTACTGATAAACAGCTACCTACGCAGCATGTTCATGTCGTTCCTAAATGAGCTTTTATCTCTCTCCCCTCACCACAAATCAGATTCTTCTGAGGAGTTCCCAGTACATTATCCTTTCCCCTGTGTAATTACCTTAACAAGCTCCAGCTGTTTTTATTCTCAGAAGGTTTACTCCCTGATATACAGCTGCCTACCCCCTTCGTAAGTGCAGGTCCTAAATGAGCTTTTTTCTCTGTTCCCTCACCACAATCCAGATTCTTTTGGGGAGTTACCAGTACAGTAACCATACCAGGAAGTAATTAATTTAATAAGCTACTGCTTTTCTTAATCTCAGTGGAGATATTTACTGATAAACAGCTACCTACGCAGCATGTTCATGTCGTTCCTAAATGAGCTTTTATCTCTCTCCCCTCACCACAAATCAGATTCTTCTGAGGAGTTCCCAGTACATTATCCTTTCCCCTGTGTAATTACCTTAACAAGCTCTAACTGTTTTTATTCTCAGAAGGTTTACTCCCTGATATAGAGCTGCCTATCCCCTTCGTAAGTGCAGGTCCTAAATGAGCTTTTTTCTCTGTTCCCTAACCACAATCCAGATTCTTTTGAGGAGTTACCACTAAAGTAACCATACCAGGAAGTACTTAATTTATTAAGCTACTGCTTTTCTTAATCTCAGTGGAGATATTTACTGATTAAACACTTATCTATTCAGCATTTTCATGTCGTTCCTAAATGAGCTTTTATCTCTCTCCCCTCATCACAAATCAGATTCTTCTGAGGAGTTCCCAGTACATTACCCTTTCCCGGTGTAATTACCTTAACAAGCTCCAGCTGTTTTTATTCTCAGAAGGATTACTCCCTGATATACAGCTGCCTACCCCCTTCGTAAGTGCAGGTCCTAAATGAGCTTTTTTCTCTGTTCCCTCACCACAATCCAGATTCTTTTGGGGAGTTACCAGTACAGTAACCATACCAGGAAGTAATTAATTTAATAAGCTACTGCTTTTCTTAATCTCAGTGGAGATATTTACTGATAAACAGCTACCTACGCAGCATGTTCATGTCGTTCCTAAATGAGCTTTTATCTCTCTCCCCTCACCACAAATCAGATTCTTCTGAGGAGTTCCCAGTACATTATCCTTTCCCCTGTGTAATTACCTTAACAAGCTCTAACTGTTTTTATTCTCAGAAGGTTTACTCCCTGATATACAGCTGCCTACCCCCTTCGTAAGTGCAGGTCCTAAATGAGCTTATTTCTCTGTTCCCTCACCACAATCCAGATTCTTTTGGGGAGTTACCAGTACAGTAACCATACCAGGAAGTACTTAATTTATTAAGCTACTGCTTTTCTTAATCTCAGTGGAGATATTTACTGATAAACAGCTACATACGCAGCATGTTCATGTCGTTCCTAAATGAGCTTTTATCTCTCTCCCGTCAAAAGAAATCAGATTCTTCTGAGGAGTTCCCAGTACATTATCCTTTCCCCTGTGTAATTACCTTAACAAGCTCCAGCTGTTTTTAATCTCAGAATGTTTACTCCCCGATATTCAGCTGCCTACCCCCTTCGAGAGTGCAGTTCCGAAATGAGCTTTTTTCTCTGTTAACTCACCACAATCCAGATTCATTTGGGGAGTTACCAGTACAGTAACCATACCAGGAAGTACTTCGTTTATTAAGCTATTGCTCTTCTTAATCTCAGTGGAGATATTTACTGATAAACATCTACCTACGCAGCATGTTCATGTCGTTCTTAAATGAGCTCTTTTCTCTGTTCCCTCACCACAATCCAGATTCTTTTGGGGAGTTACCAGTACAGTATCCATACCAGGAAGTGCTTAATTTATTAAGCTACTTCTTTTCTTAATCTCAGTGTAGATATTTACTGATAAACATCTACCTACGCAGCATGTTCATGTCGTTCCTAAATGAGCTTTTATCTCTCTCCGCTCACGACAAATCAGATTCTTCTGTGGAGTTCCCAGTACATTATCCTTTCCCCTGTGTAATTACCTTAACAAGCTCCAGCTGTTTTTATTCTCATAAGGTATACTCCCTGATATACAGCTGCCTTCCCCCTTCGTAAGTTCAGGTCCTAAATGAGCTTTTTTCTCTGTTCCCTCACCACAATCCAGATTCTTTTGGGGAGTTACCAGTACAGTAACCATACCAGGAAGTACTTAATTTATTAAGCTACTCCTTTTCTTAAACTCAGTGGAGATATTTACTGATAAACAGCTACGTATGCATCATGTTCATGTCGTTCCTAAATGACCTTTTAACTCTCTCCCCTCACCACGAATCAGATTCTTCTGAGGAGTTCCCAGTACATTACCCTTTCCCCGGTGTAATTACCTTCACAAGCTCCAGCTGTTTTTATTCTCAGAAGGTTTACTCCCTGATATACAGCTGCCTACCCCCTTCGTAAGTGCAGGTCCTAAATGAGCTTTTTTCTCTGTTCCCTCACCACAATCCAGATTCTTTTTGGGAGTTACCAGTACAGTAACCATACCAGGAAGTACTTAATTTATTAAGCTACTGCTTTTCTTAATCTCAGTGGAAATATTTACTGATAAACAGCTACCTACGCAGCATGTTCATGTCGTTCCTAAATGAGCTTTTATCTCTCTCCCCTCACCACAAATCAGATTCTTCTGAGGAGTTCCCAGTACATTATCCTTTCCCCTGTGTAATTAACTTAACAAGCTCTGACTGTTTTTATTCTCAGAAGGTTTACTCCCTGATATACAGCTGCCTACCCCCTTCGTAAGTGCAGGTCCTAAATGAGCTTATTTCTCTGTTCCCTCACCACAATCCAGATTCTTTTGGGGAGTTACCAGTACAGTAACCATACCAGGAAGTACTTAATTTATTAAGCTACTGCTTTTCTTAAGCTCAGTGGAGATATTTACTGATAAACAGCTACCTACGGAGCATGTTCATGTCGTTGCTAAATGAGCTTTTATCTCTCTCCCCTCACGACAAATCAGATTCTTCTGAGGAGTTCCCAGTACATTATCCTTTCCCCTGTGTAATTACCTTAACAAGCTCCAGCTGTTTTTATTCTCAGAAGGTTTAATCCCTGATATACAGCTGCCTACCCCCTTCGTAAGTGCAGGTCCTAAATGAGCTTTTTTCTCTCTTCCCTCACCACAATCCAGATTCTTTTGGGTAGTTACCAGTACAGTAACCATACCAGGAAGTACTTAATTTATAAAGCTACTGCTTTTCTTAATCTCAGTGGAGATATTTACTGACAAACAGCTACCTACGCAGCATGTTCATGTCGTTCCTAAATGAGCTTTTATCTCTCTCCCCTCACCACAAATCAGATTCTTCTGAGGCGTTCCCAGTACATTATCCTTTCCCCTGTGTAATTACCTTAACAAGCTCCAGCTGTTTTTATTCTCAGGAGGTTTACTCCCTGATATACAGCTGCGTACCCCCTTCGTAAGTACAGGTCCTAAATGAGCTTTTTTCTCTGTTAACTCACCACAATCCAGATTCTTTTGGGGAGTTACCAGTTCAGTATCCATACCACGAAGTACTTAATTTATTAAGCTACTGCTTCTATTAATCTCAGTGGAGACATTTACTGATAAAGAGCTACCTACGCAGCATGTTCATTTCGTTCCTAAATGAGCTTTTATCTCTCTCCCCTCACCACAAATCAGATTCTTCTGAGGAGTTCCCAGTACATTACCCTTTCCCGGTGTAATTACCTTAACAAGCTCCAGCTGTTTTTATTCTCAGAAGGATTACTCCCTGATATACAGCTGCCTACCCCCTTTGTAAGTGCAGGTCCTAAATGAGCTTTTTTCTCTGTTCCCTCACCACAATCCAGATTCTTTTGGGGAGTTACCAGTACAGTAACCATTCCAGGAAGTAATTAATTTAATAAGCTACTGCTTTTCTTAAACTCAGTGGAGATATTTACTGATAAACAGCTACCTACGCAGCATGTTCATGTCGTTCCTAAATGAGCTTTTATCTCTCTCCCCTCACCACAAATCAGATTCTTCTGAGGAGTTCCCAGTACATTATCCTTTCCCCTGTGTAATTACCTTAACAAGCTCTAACTGTTTTTATTCTCAGAAGGTTTACTCCCTGATATAGAGCTGCCTATCCCCTTCGTAAGTGCAGGTCCTAAATGAGCTTTTTTCTCTGTTCCCTAACCACAATCCAGATTCTTTTGAGGAGTTACCACTAAAGTAACCATACCAGGAAGTACTTAATTTATTAAGCTACTGCTTTTCTTAATCTCAGTGGAGATATTTACTGATTAAACACTTATCTATTCAGCATTTTCATGTCGTTCCTAAATGAGCTTTTATCTCTCTCCCCTCATCACAAATCAGATTCTTCTGAGGAGTTCCCAGTACATTACCCTTTCCCGGTGTAATTACCTTAACAAGCTCCAGCTGTTTTTATTCTCAGAAGGATTACTCCCTGATATACAGCTGCCTACCCCCTTCGTAAGTGCAGGTCCTAAATGAGCTTTTTTCTCTGTTCCCTCACCACAATCCAGATTCTTTTGGGGAGTTACCAGTACAGTAACCATACCAGGAAGTAATTAATTTAATAAGCTACTGCTTTTCTTAATCTCAGTGGAGATATTTACTGATAAACAGCTACCTACGCAGCATGTTCATGTCGTTCATAAATGAGCTTTTATCTCTCTCCCCTCACCACAAATCAGATTCTTCTGAGGAGTTCCCAGTACATTATCCTTTCCCCTGTGTAATTACCTTAACAAGCTCCAGCTGTTTTTATTCTCAGAAGGTTTACTCCCTGATATACAGCTGCCTACCCCCTTCGTAAGTGCAGGTCCTAAATGAGCTTATTTCTCTGTTCCCTCACCACAATCCAGATTCTTTTGGGGAGTTACCAGTACAGTAACCATACCAGGAAGTACTTAATTTATTAAGCTACTGCTTTTCTTAATCTCAGTGGAGATATTTACTGATAAACAGCTACATACGCAGCATGTTCATGTCGTTCCTAAATGAGCTTTTATCTCTCTCCCGTCAAAAGAAATCAGATTCTTCTGAGGAGTTCCCAGTACATTATCCTTTCCCCTGTGTAATTACCTTAACAAGCTCCAGCTGTTTTTAATCTCAGAATGTTTACTCCCAGATATTCAGCTGCCTACCCCCTTCGTAAGTGCAGGTCCTAAATGCGCTTTTTTCTCTGTTCCCTCACCACAATCCAGATTCTTATGGGGAGTTACCAGTACAGTAAGCATATCAGGAAGTACTTAATTTATTAAACTACTGCTTTTCTTAATCTCAGTGGAGATATTTACTGATAAACAGCTACGTATGCAGCATGTTCATGTCGTTCCAAAATGAGCTTTTATCTCTCTCCCCTCACCACAAATCAGATTCTTCTGAGGAGCTCCCAGTACATTATCCTTTCCCCTGTCTAATCACCTTAACAAACTCCAGCTGTTTTTATTCTCAGAAGGATTACTCCCTGATATACAGCTGCCTACCCCCTTCGTAAGTGCAGGTCATAAATGAGCTTTTTTCTCTGTTCCCTCACCACAATCCTAATTCTTTTCGGTAGTTACCAGTACAGTAACCATACCAGGTAGTACTTAATTTATTAAGCTACTGCTTTTAATAATCTCAGTGGAAATATTTACTGATAAACAGCTACCTACGCAGCATGTTCATGTCATTCCTAAATGAGCTTTTATCTCTCTCCCCTCATCACAAATCAGACTCTTTTGAGGAGTTCCCAGTACATTATCCTTTCCCCTGTGTAATTACCTTAACAAGCTCCAGCTGTTTTTAATCTCAGAATGTTTACTCCGAGATATTCAGCTGCCTACCCCCTTCGTAAGTGCAGGTCCTAAATGAGCTTTTTTCTCTGTTCCCTCACCACAATCCAGATTCTTATGGGGAGTTACCAGTACAGTAACCATACCAGGAAGTACTTAATTTATTAAGCTACTGCTTTTCTTAATCTCAGTGGAGATATTTACTGATAAACAGCTACCTACGCAGCATGTTCATGTCGTTCCTAAATGAGCTTTTATCTCTCTCTCCTCACCACAAATCAGATTCTTCTGAGGAGTTCCCAGTACTTTATCCTTTCCCCTGTGTAATTACCTTAACAAGCTCCAGCTGTTTTTATTCTCAGAAGGTTTACTCCCTGATATACAGCTGCGTACCCCCTTCGTAAGTGCAGGTCCTAAATGAGCTTTTTTCTCTGTTCCCTCACCACAATCCAGATTCTTTTGGGGAGTTACCAGTTCAGTATCCATACCACGAAGTACTTAATTTATTAAGCTACTGCTTTTATTAATCTCAGTGGAGACATTTACTGATAAAGAGCTACCTACGCAGCATATTCATTTCGTTCCTAAATGAGCTTTTATCTCTCTCCCCTCACCACAAATCAGATTCTTCTGAGGAGTTCCCAGTACATTATCCTTTCCCCTGTGTAATTACCGTAACAAGCTCTTACTGTTTTTATTCTCAGAAGGTTTACTCCCTGATATACAGCTGCCTACCCCCTTCTTAAGTGCAGGTCCTAAATGAGCTTATTTCTCTGTTCCCTCACCACAATCCAGATTCTTTTGGGGAGTTACCAGTACAGTAACCATACCAGGAAGTACTTAATTTATTAAGCTACTGCTTTTCTTAAGCTCAGTGGAGATATTTACTGACAAACAGCTACCTACGCAGCATGTTCATGTCGTTCCTAAATGAGCTTTTATCTCTCTCCCCTCACCACAACTCAGATTCTTCTGAGGAGTTCCCAGTACATTATCCTTTCCCCTGTGTAATTACCTTAACAAGCTCCAGCTGTTTTTATTCTCAGAAGGTTTACTCCCTGATATACAGCTGCGTACCCCCTTCGTAAGTGCAGTTCATAAATGAGCTTTTTTCTCTGTTCCCTCACTACAATCCAGATTCTTTTTGGGAGTTACCAGTACAGTAACCATACCAGGAAGTACTTAATTTAATAAGCTACTGCTTTTCTTAATCTCAGTGGAGATATTTACTGATAAACAGCTACCTACGCAGCATGTTCATGTCGTTCCTAAATGAGCTTTTATCTCTCTCCCCTCACCACAAATCAGATTCTTCTGAGGAGTTCCCAGTACATTATCCTTTCCCCTGTCTAATTACGTTAACAAGCTCCAGCTGTTTTTATTCTCAGAAGGATTACTCCCTGATATACAGCTGCCTACCCCCTTCGTAAGTGCAGGTCATAAATGAGCTTTTTTCTCTGTTCCGTCACCACAATCCAAATTCTTTTCGGTAGTTACCAGTACAGTAACCATACCAGGTAGTACTTAATTTATTAAGCTACTGCTTTTAATAATCTCAGTGGAAATATTTACTGATAAACAGCTACCTACGCAGCATGTTCATGCCGTTCCTAAATGAGCTTTTATCTCTCCCCCCTCACCACAAATCAGATTCTTCTGAGGAGTTCCTAGTACATTATCCTTTCCCCTGTGTAATTACCTTAACAAGCTCCAGCAGTTTATTCTCAGAAGGTTTACTCCTTGATATAGAGCTGCCTACCCCCTTCTTAAGTGCATGTCCTAAATGAGCTTTTTTCTCTGTTCCCTCACCACAATCCAGATTCTTTTGGGGAGTTACCACTACAGTAACCATACCAGGAAGTACTTAATTTATTAAGCTACTGCTTTTCTTAATCTCAGTGGAGATATTTACTGATAATCAGCTACCTACGCAGCATGTTCATGTCGTTCCTAAATGAGCTTTTATCTCTCTCCCGTCACCACAAATCAGATTATTCTGAGGAGTTCCCAGTACATTATCCTTTCCCCTGTGTAATTACCTTAACAAGCTCCAGCTGTTTTTATTCTCAGAAGGTTTACTCCCTGATATACAGCTGCCTACCACCTTCGTAAGTGCAGGTCATAAATGAGCTTTTTTCTCTGTTCCCTCACCACAATCCAGATTCTTTTGGGGAGTTACCAGTACAGTAACCATACCAGGAAGTACTTAATTTATTAAGCTACTGCTTTTCTTAATCTCAGTGGAGATATTTACTTATAAACAGCTAGGTACGCAGCATGTTCATGTCGTTCCTAAATGAGCTTTTATCTCTCTCCCCTCACCACAAATCAGATTCTTCTGAGGAGTTCCCAGTACATTATCCTTTACCCTGTGTAATTACCTTAACAAGCTCCAGCTGCTTTTATTCTCAGAAGGTTTACTCCCTGATATACAGATGCCTACCCCCTTCGTAAGTGCAGGTCCTAAATGAGCTTTTTTCTCTGTTCCCTCAACACAATCCAGATTCTTTTGGGGAGTTACCAGTACAGTAACGATACCAGGAATTACTTAATTTATTAAGCTACTGCTTTTCTTAATCTCAGTGGAGATATTTACTGATAAACAGCTACCTACGCAGCATGTTCATGTCGTTCCTAAATGAGCTTTTTTCTCTGTTCCCTCACCACAATCCAGATTCTTTTGGGGAATTACCTGTACAGTATCCATACCAGGAAGTACTTAATTTATTAAGCTACTGCTTTTCTTAATCTCAGTGGAGATATTTACTGATAAACAGCTATGTATGCAGCATTTCATGTCGTTCATAATGAGCTTTTATCTCTCTCCCCTCACCACAAATCAGATTCTTCTGAGGAGTTCCCAGTACATTATCCTTTCCCCTGTGTAATTACCTTAACAAGCCCCAGCTGTTTTTATTTTCAGAAGCGATACTCCCTGATATACAGCTGCCTAACCCTTTCGTAAGTGCAGATCCTAAATGAGCTTTTTTCTCTGTTCCCCTCACCACAATCCAGATTCTTTTGGGGAGTTACCAGTACAGTAACCACACAGGAAGTACTTAATTTGTTAAGTTACTGCTTTTCTTAATCTCAGTGGAGATATTGACTGATAAACAGCTACCTACGCAGCATGTTCATGTCGTTCCTAAATGAGCTTTTATCTCTCTCCCGTCACCACAAACCAGATTCTTCTGAGGAGTTCCCAGTACATTATCCTTTCCCCTGTGTAATTACCTTAACAAGCTCCAGCTGTTTTTAATCTCAGAATGTTTACTCCCTGATATACAGCTGCCTTCCCCCTTCGTAAGTGCAGGTCCTAAATGAGCTTTTTTCTCTGTTCCCTCACCACAATCCAGATTCTTTTGGGGAGTTACCAGTACAGTAACCATAGCAGGAAGTACTTAATTTATTAAACTACTGCTTTTCTTCATCTCAGTGGAGATATTTACTGATAAACAGCTACCTACGCAGCATGTTCATGTCGTTCCTAAATGAGCTTTTATCTCTCTCCCCTCACCACAAATCAGATTCTTCTGAGGAGTTCCCAGTACATTATCCATTCCCCTGTGTAATTAGCTTAACAAGTTCCAGCTGTTTTTATTCTCAGAAGGTTTACTCCCTGATATACAGCTGCCTACCCCCTTCGTAAGTGCAGGTCCTAAATGAGCTCTTTTCTCTGTTCCCTAACCACAATCCAGATTCATTTGGGGAGTTACCAGTACAGGAACCATACCAGGAAGTACTTAATATATTAAGCTACTGCTTTTCTTAGTCTCAGTGGAGATATTTACTGATAAACAGTTACCTACGCAGCATGCTCATGTCGTTCATAAATGAGCTTTTTTCTCTGTTCCCTCACCATAATCCAGATTCTTTGTGGAGTTACCAGTACAGTATCCATACCAGGAAGTACTTAATTTATTAAACTACTGCTTTTCTTAATCTCAGTGGAGATATTTACTGATAAACAGTTACCTACGCAGCATGTTCATGTCGTTCCTAAATGAGCCTCTATCTCTCTCCCCTCACCACAAATCAGATTCTTCTGAGGAGTTCCCAGTACATTATCCTTTACCCTGTGTAATTACCTTAACAGGCTCCAGCTGTTTTTATTCCCAGAAGGTTTACTCCCTGATAAACAGCTGCCTACCCCCTTCGTAAGTGCAGGTAATTCATGAGCTTTTTTCTCTGTTCCCTCAGAACAATACAGATTCTTTTGGGGAGTTAACAGTACAGTAACCATACCAGGATGTACTTAATTTATTAAGCTACTGCTTTTCTTAATCTCAGTGGAGATATTTACTGATAAACTGCTACCTACACAGCATGTAAATGTCGTTCCTAAATGAGCCTTTTTCTCTGTTCCCTCACCACAATCCAGATTCTTTTGGGGAGTTACCAGTACAGTATCCATACCAGGAAGTACTTAATTTATTAAACTACTGCTTTTCTTAGTCTCAGTGGAGATATTTACTGATAAACAGCTACGTATGCAGCATGTTCATGTCGTTCCTAAATGAGCTTTTATCTCTCTCCCCTCACCACAAATCAGATTCTTCTGAGGAGTTCCCAGTACATTATCCTTTCCCCTGTCTAATTACCTTAACAAGCTCAAGCTGTTTTTATTATCAGAAGGATTACTCCCTGATATACAGCTGCCTACCCCCTTCGTAAGTGCAGGTCATAAATGAGCTTTTTTCTCTGTTCCCTCACCACAATCCAAATTCTTTTCGGTAGTTACCAGTACAGTAACCATACCAGGTAGTACTTAATTTATTAAGCTACTGCTTTTAATAATCTCAGTGGAAATATTTACTGATAAACAGCTACCTACGCAGCAAGTTCGTGTCGTTCCTAAATGAGCTTTTATCTCTCTCCCCTCACCACAAATCAGATTCTTCTTAGGAGTTCCCAGTACATTATCCTTTCCCCTGTGTAATTACCTTAAAAAGCTCCAGCTGTTTATTCTCAGAAGGTTTACTCCCTGATATACAGCTGCCTACCCCCTTCGTAAGTGCAGGTCCTAAATGAGCTTTTTTCTCCGTTCCCTCACCACAATCCAGATTCTTTTGGGGAGTTACCAGTACAGTATCCATACCAGGAAGTACTTAATTTATTAAGCTACTGCTTTTCTTAATCTCAGTGGAGATATTTACTGATAAACAGCTATGTATGCAGCATTTCATGTCGTTCATAATGAGCTTTTATCTCTCTCCCCTCACCACAAATCAGATTCTTCTGAGGAGTTCCCAGTACATTATCCTTTACCCTGTGTAATTACCTTAACAAGCTCGAGCTGTTTTTATTCTCAGAAGCGATACTCCCTGATATACAGCTGCCTAACCCTTTCGTAAGTGCAGTTCCTAAATGAGCTTTTTTCTCTGTTCCCTCACCACAATCCAGATTCTTTTGGGGAGTTACCAGTACAGTAACCACACAGGAAGTACTTAATTTGTTAAGTTACTGCTTTTCTTAATCTCAGTGGAGATATTGACTGATAAACAGCTACCTACGCAGCATGTTCATGTCGTTCCTAAATGAGCTTTTATCTCTCTCCCGTCACCACAAATCAGATTCTTCTGAGGAGTTCCCAGTACATTATCCTTTCCCCTGTGTAATTACCTTAACAAGCTCCAGCTGTTTTTAATCTCAGAATGTTTACTCCCTGATATACAGCTGCCTTCCCCCATCGTAAGTGCAGGTCCTAAATGAGCTTTTTTCTCTGTTCCCTCACCACAATCCAGATTCTTATGGGGAGTTACCAGTACAGTAACCATACCAGGAAGTACTTAATTTATTAAACTACTGCTTTTCTTCATCTCAGTGGAGATATTTACTGATAAACAGCTACCTACGCAGCATGTTCATGTCGTTCCTAAATGAGCTTTTATCTCTCTCCCCTCACCACAAATCAGATTCTTCTGAGGAGTTCCCAGTACATTATCCATTCCCCTGTGTAATTACCTTAACAAGTTCCAGCTGTTTTTATTCTCAGAAGGTTTACTTCCTGATATACAGCTTCCTACCCCCTTCGTAAGTGCAGGTCCTAAATGAGCTCTTTTCTCTGTTCCCTAACCACATTCCAGATTCTTTTGGGGAGTTACCAGTACAGGAACCATACCAGGAAGAACTTAATATATTAAGCTACTGCTTTTCTTAGTCTCAGTGGAGATATGTACTGATAAACAGTTACCTACGCAGCATGCTCATGTCGTGCATAAATGAGCTTTTTTCTCTGTTCCCTCACCATAATCCAGATTCTTTGGGGAGTTACCAGTACAGTATCCATACCAGGAAGTACTTAATTTATTAAACTACTGCTTTTCTTAATCTCAGTGGAGATATTTACTGATAAACAGCTACGTATGCAGCATGTTCTTGTCATTCCTAAATGAGCTTTTATCTCTCACCCCTCACCACAAATCAGATTCTTCTGAGGAGTTCCCAGTACATTATCCTTTCCCCTGTGTAATTACCTTAACAAGCTCCAGCTGTTTTTTTCTCAGAAGCTATACTCCCTGATATACTGCTGCCTACCCCCTTCTTAAGTGCAGGTCCTAAATGAGCTTTTTTCTCTGTTCCCTCACCACAATCCAGATTCTTTTGGGGAGTTACCAGTTCAGTAACCATACCAGGAAGTACTTAATTTATTAAGCTACTGCTTTTCTTAATCTCAGTGGAGATATTTACTGATTAACAGCTACCTACGCAGCATGTTCATGACGTTCCTAAATGAGCTTTTATCTCTCACCCCTCACCACAAATCAGATTCTTCTGAGGAGTTCCCAGTACATTATCCTTTCCCTTGTGTAATTACCTTAACAAGCTCCAGCTGTTTTTATTCTCAGAAGGTTTACTCCCTGATATACAGCTGCCTACCCCCTTCGTAAGTGCAGGTCCTAAATGAGCTTTTTTCTCTGTTCCCTCACCACAATCCAGATTCTTTTGGGGAGTTACCAGTACAGTAACCATACCAGGAAGTACTTAATTTATTAAGCTACTTCTTTTCTTAATCTCAGTGGAGATATTTACTGATAAACAGCTACCGACGCAGCATGTTCATGTCGTTCCTAACTGAGCTTTTTTCTCTGTTCCCTCACCACAATCCAGATTCTTTTGGGGAGTTACCAGTACAGTATCCATACCAGGAAGTACTTAATTTATTAAGCTACTGCTTTTCTTAATCTCTGTGGAGATATTTACTGATAAACAGCTAGGTACGCAGCATGTTCATGTCGTTCCTAAATGAGCTTTTATCTCTCTCCCCTCACCACAAATCAGATTCTTCTGAGGAGTTCCCAGTACATTATCCTTTACCCTGTGTAATTACCTTAACAAGCTCCAGCTTTTTTTATTCTCAGAAGGTTTACTCCCAGATATACAGCTGCCTACCCCCTTCGTAAATGCAGGTCCTAAATGAGCTTTTTTCTCTGTTCCCTCACCACAATCCAGATTCTTTTGGGGAGTTACCAGTACAGTATCCATACCAGGAAGTACTTATTTATTATGCTACTGCTTTTCTTAATCCCAGTGGAGATATTTACTGATAAACAGCTACGTATGCAGCATGTTCATGTCGTTCCTAAATGAGCTTTTATCTCTCTCCCCTCACCACAAATCAGATTCTTCTGAGGAGTTCCCAGTACAATATCCTTTCCCCTGTTTAATTACCTTAACAAGTTCCAGCTGTTTTTATTCTCAGAAGGTTTACTCCCTGATATACAGCTGCCTACCCCCTTCGTAAGTGCAGGTCATAAATGAGCTTTTTTCTCTGTTCCCTCACCACAATCCAGATTCTTTTCGGTAGTTACCAGTACAGTAACCATACCAGGAAGTACTTAATTTATTAAGCTACTGCTTTTCTTAATCTCAGTGGAGATATTTACTGATAAACAGCTACCTACGCAGCATGTTCTTGTCGTTCCTAAATGAGCTTCTATCTCTCTCCCCTCACCACAAATCAGATTCTTCTGAGGAGTTCCCAGTACATTATCCTTTACCCTGTGTAATTACCTTAACAAGCTCCTGCTGTTTTTATTCTCAGAAGGTTTACTCCCTGATATACAGCTGCCTACCCCCTTCGTAAGTGCAGGTAATTAATGAGCTTTTTTCTCTGTTCCCTCAGAACAATACAGATTCTTTTGGGGAGTTACCAGTACAGTAACCATACCAGGAAGTACTTAATTTATTAAGCTACTGCTTTTCTTAATCTCAGTGGAGATATTTACTGATAAACTGCTACCTACGCAGCATGTAAATGTCGTTCCTAAATGAGCCTTTTCTCTGTTCCCTCACCACAATCCAGATTCTTTTGTTGAGTTCCCAGTACATTATCCTTTCCCCTGTGTAATTACCTTAACAAGCTCCAGCTCTTTTTATTCTCAGAAGGTTTACTCCCTGATATACAGCTGCCTACCGCCTTCGTAAGTGCAGGTCCTAAATGAGCTTTTACTCTGTTCCCTCACCACAATCCAAATTCTTTTGGGGAGTTACCAGTACAGCATCCATACCAGGAAGTACTTAACTTATTACGCTACTGCTTTTCTTAATCTCAGTGGAGATATTTACTGATAAACAGCTACGTATGCAGCATGTTCATGTCGTTACTAAATGAGCTTTTATCTCTCTCCCCTCACCACAAATCAGATTCTTCTGAGGAGTTCCCAGTACATTATCATTTCCCCTGTGTAATTACCTTAACAAGCTCCAGCTGTTTTTATTCTCAGAAGGTTTACTCCCTGATATACAGCTTCCTACCCCCTTCGTAAGTGTAGGTCCTAAATGAGCTCTTTTCTCTGTTCCCTAACCACAATCCAGATTCTTTTGGGAGTTACCAGTACAGGAACCATACCAGGAAGTACTTAATATATTAAGCTACTACTTTTCTTAGTCTCAGTGGAGATATTTACTGATAAACAGTTACCTACGCAGCATGCTCATGTCGTTCATAAATGAGCTTTTTTCTCTGTTCCCTCACCATAATCCAGATTCTTTGGGGAGTTACCAGTACAGTATCCATACCAGGAAGTACTTAATTTATTAAACTACTGCTTTTCTTAATCTCAGTGGAGATATTTACTGATAAACAGCTACGTATGCAGCATGTTCATGTCATTCCTAAATGAGCTTTTATCTCTCACCCCTCACCACAAATCAGATTCTTCTGAGGAGTTCCCAGTACATTATCCTTTCCCCTGTGTAATTACCTTAACAAGCTCCAGCTGTTTTTTTCTCAGAAGCGATACTCCCTGATATACCGCTGCCTACCCCCTTCTTAAGTGCAGGTCCTAAATGAGCTTTTTTCTCTGTTCCCTCACCACAATCCAGATTCTTTTGGGGAGTTACCAGTTCAGTAACCATACCAGGAAGTACTTAATTTATTAAGCTACTGCTTTTCTTAATCTCAGTGGAGATATTTACTGATTAACAGCTACCTACGCAGCATGTTCATGACGTTCCTAAATGAGCTTTTATCTCTCTCCCCTCACCACAAATCAGATTCTTCTGAGGAGTTCCCAGTACATTATCCTTTCCCCTGTGTAATTACCTTAACAAGCTCCAGCTGTTTTTATTCTCAGAAGGTTTACTCCCTGATATACAGCTGCCTACCCCCTTCGTAAGTGCAGGTCCTAAATGAGCTTTTTTCTCTGTTCCCTCACCACAATCCAGATTCTTTTGGGGAGTTACCAGTACAGTAACCATACCAGGAAGTACTTAATTTATTAAGCTACTTCTTTTCTTAATCTCAGTGGAGATATTTACTGATAAACAGATACCGACGCAGCATGTTCATGTCGTTCCTAACTGAGCTTTTTTCTCTGTTCCCTCACCACAATCCAGATTCTTTTGGGGAGGTACCAGTACAGTATCCATACCAGAAGTACTTAATTTATTAAGCTACTGCTTTTCTTAATCTCAGTGGAGATTTTTACTGATAAACAGCTACCTACGCAGCATGCTCATGTCGTTCCTAAATGAGCTTTTTTCTCTGTTCCTCACCACAATCCAGATTCTTTTGGGGAGTTACCAGTACAGTATCCATACCAGGAAGTACTTAATTTATTAAGCTACTGCTTTTCTTAATCTCTGTGGAGATATTTACTGATAAACAGCTAGGTACGCAGCATGTTCATGTCGTTCCTAAATGAGCTTTTATCTCTCTCCCCTCACCACAAATCAGATTCTTCTGAGGAGTTCCCAGTACATTATCCTTTACCCTGTTTAATTACCTTAACAAGCTCTAACTGTTTTTATTCTCAGAAGGTTTACTCCCTGATATACAGCTGCCTACCCCCTTCTTAAGTGCAGGTCCTAAATGAGCTTATTTCTCTGTTCCCTCACCACAATCCAGATTCTTTTGGGGAGTTACCAGTACAGTAACCATACCAGGAAGTACTTAATTTATTAAGCTACTGCTTTTCTTAAGCTCAGTGGAGATATTTACTGATAAACAGCTACCTACGGAGCATGTTCATGTCGTTGCTAAATGAGCTTTTATCTCTCTCCCCTCACGACAAATCAGATTCTTCTGAGGAGTTCCCAGTACATTATCCTTTCCCCTGTGTAATTACATTAACAAGCTCCAGCTGTTTTTATTCTCAGAAGGTTTAATCCCTGATATACAGCTGCCTACCCCCTTCGTAAGTGCAGGTCCTAAATGAGCTATTTTCTCTCTTCCCTCACCACAATCCAGATTCTTTTGGGGAGTTACCAGTACAGTAACCATACCAGGAAGTACTTAATTTATTAAAGCTACTGCTTTTCTTAATCTCAGTGGAGATATTTATTGATAAACAGCTACCTACGCAGCATGTTCATGTCGTTCCTAAATGAGCTTTTATCTCTCTCCCCTCACCACAAATCAGATTCTTCTGAGGAGTTCCCAGTACATTATCCGTTTCCCCTGTGTAATTACCTTAACAAGCTCCAGCTGTTTTTATTCTCAGAAGGTTTACTCCCTGATATACAGCTGCCTAACCCCCTTCGTAAGTGCAGGTCCTAAATGAGCTTTTTTCTCTGTTCCCTCACCACAATCCAGATTCTTTTTGGGAGTTACCAGTACAGTAACCATACCAGGAAGTACTTAATTTATAAGCTACTGCTTTTCTTAATCTCAGTGGAGATATTTACTGATAAACAGCTACCTACGCAGCATGTTCATGTCGTTCCTAAATGAGCTTTTATCTCTCTCCCCTCACCACAAATCAGATTCTTCTGAGGAGTTCCCAGTACATTATCCTTTCCCCTGTGTAATTACCTTAACAAGCTCCAGCTGTTTTTATTCTCAGAAGGGATTACTCCCTGATATACAGCTGCCTACCCCCTTCGTAAGTGCAGGTCATAAATGAGCTTTTTTCTCTGTTCCGTCACCACAATCCAGATTCTTTTGGTAGTTACCAGTACAGTAACCATACCAGGAAGTACTTAATTTATTAAGCTACTGCTTTTCTTAATCTCAGTGGAGATATTTACTGATAAACAGCTACCTACGCAGCATGTTCATGCGTTCCTAAATGAGCTTTTATCTCTCTCCCCTCACCACAAATCAGATTCTTCTGAGGAATTCCCAGTACATTATCCTTTCCCCTGTGTAATTACCTTAACAAGCTCCAGCTGTTTTTATTCTCAGAAGGTTTACTCCCTGATATACAGCTGCCTACCCCCTTCGTAAGTGCAGGTCCTAAATGAGCTTTTTTCTCTGTTCCCTCACCACAATCCAGATTCTTTTGGGGAGTTACCAGTACAGTAACCATACCAGGAAGTACTTAATTTATTAAGCTACTGCTTTTCTTAATCTCAGTGGAGATATTTACTGATAAACAGCTACCTATGCAGCATTTCATGTCGTTCCTAAATGAGCTTTTATCTCTCTCCCGTCACCACAAATCAGATTCTTCTGAGGAGTTCCCAGTACATTATCCTTTCCCCTGTGTAATTACCTTAACAAGCTCCAGCTGTTTTTATTCTCAGAAGGTTTACTCCCTGATATACAGCTGCCTACCCCTTCGTAAGTGCAGGTCATAAATGAGCTTTTTTCTCTGTTCCCTCACCACAATCCAGATTCTTTTGGGGAGTTACCAGTACAGTAACCATACCAGGAAGTACTTAATTTATTAAGCTACTGCTTTTCTTAATCTCAGTGGAGATATTTACTTATAAACAGCTAGGTACGCAGCATGTTCATGTCGTTCCTAAATGAGCTTTTATCTCTCTCCCCTCACCACAAATCAGATTCTTCTGAGGAGTTCCCAGTACATTATCCTTTCCCCTGTGTAATTACCTTAAGAAGCTCCAGCTGTTTTTATTCTCAGAAGGTTTACTCCCTGATATACAGCTGCCTACCCCTTCGTAAGTGCAGGTCCTAAATGAGCTTTTTTCTCTGTTCCCTCACCACAATCCAGATTCTTTTGGGGAGTTACCAGTACAGTAACCATACCAGGAAGTACTTAATTTATTAAGCTACTGCTTTTCTTAATCTCAGTGGAGATATTTATTATAAACAGCTAACTATGCAGCATTTCATGTCGTTCCTAAATGAGCTTTTATCTCTCTGTTCCCTCACCACAAATCAGATTCTTCTGAGGGAATTACCTGTACATTATCCTTTCCAGGAATTACCTTAACAAGCTCCAGCTGTTTTCTTAATCTCAGTGGAGATATTTACTGATATAACAGCTGCCTACCCCCTTCGTATGTCAGGTCCTAAATGAGCTTTTTCTCTCTCCCTCACCACAATCCAGATTCTTTTGAGGAGTTACCAGTACAGTAACCATACCAGTGTAATTACCTTAACAAGCTACTGCTTTTTAATCTCAGTGGAGATATTTACTGATAACAGCTGCCTACCCTGTTCATGTCGTTCCTAAATGAGCTTTTATCTCTCTCCCTCACCACAATCCAGATTCTTTTGAGGAGTTACCAGTACAGTAACCACACAGGAAGTACTTAATTTGTTAAGTTACTGCTTTTTTATTCTCAGAAGGAGATATTGACTGATAAACAGCTGCCTACGCCATTCGTTCATGTCGTTCCTAAATGAGCTTTTTCTCTCTCCCTCACCACAAACCAGATTCTTTTGGGGAGTTACCAGTACAGTAACCATACCAGGAAGTACTTAATTTATTAAGCTACTGCTTTTCTTAATCTCAGTGGAGATATTTACTGATAAACAGCTGCCTATGCAGCATTCGTAAGTGCGTTCCTAAATGAGCTTTTATTCTCTCCCCTCACCACAATCAGATTCTTCTGAGGAGTTCCAGTACATTATCCTTTCCCCTGTGTAATTACCTTAACATTAAACTAGCTGCTTTTCTTCTCTCAGAAGGGATACTCCCTGATATAACAGCTACCTACCCATGTTCAAGTGCAGTTCCTAAATGAGCTTTTTCTCTCTCCCTCACCACAATCCAGATTCTTTTGGGGAGTTACCAGTACAGTAACCATTCCCCTGTGTAATTAGCTTAACAAGTTCCAGCTGTTTTTAATCTCAGTGGAGATATTACTCCCTGATAAACAGCTACCTACCCCCTTCATGTCGTTCCTAAATGAGCTTTTATCTCTCTTCCCTCACCACAAATCCAGATTCTTCTGAGGAGTTCCAGTACATTATCCTTTCCCCTGGAAGTACTTAATATATTAAGCTCCAGCTGTTTTTATTCTCAGAAGGTTTTACTGATATACAGCTGCCTACCCATGCTCATGTCGTTCATAAATGAGCTTTTTTCTCTGTTCCCTCACCATAATCCAGATTCTTTTGGGGAGTTACCAGTACAGTATCCATACCAGGAAGTACTTAATTTATTAAGCTACTGCTTTTCTTAATCTCAGTGGAGATATTTACTGATAAACAGCTACCTACGCAGCATTTTCATGTCGTTCCTAAATGAGCTTTTATCTCTCTCCCCTCACCACAAATCAGATTCTTCTGAGGAGTTCCCAGTACATTATCCTTTCCCCTGTGTAATTACCTTAACAAGCTCCAGCTGTTTTTATTCCAGAAGGTTTACTCCCTGATATACAGCTGCCTACCCCCTTCGTAAGTGCAGGTCCTAAATGAGCT
Organism: Perognathus longimembris pacificus; assembly: GCF_023159225.1. Lineage (NCBI taxonomy): Eukaryota > Metazoa > Chordata > Mammalia > Rodentia > Heteromyidae > Perognathus > Perognathus longimembris. Next base: position 37,405 of record NW_025957474.1, read on the forward strand.
TTTTTCTCTGTTCCCTCAGAACAATCCAGATTCTTTTGGGGAGTTAACCAGTACAGTAACCATACCAGGAAGTACTTAATTTATTAAGCTACTGCTTTTCTTAATCTCAGTGGAGATATTTACTGATAAACAGCTACCTACACAGCATGTATGTCGTTCCTAAATGAGCTTTTATCTCTCTCCCCTCACCACAAATCAGATTCTTTTGAGGAGTTCCCAGTACATAACCATACCAGGAATTACCTTAATTTAAGCTCCAGCTGTTTTTATCTCAGTGGAGATATTTACTGATATACAGCTGCCTACGCCATTCGTAAGTGCAGGTCCTAAATGAGCTTTTTCTCTCTCCCCTCACCACAAATCAGATTATTTGAGGAGTTACCAGTACAGTAACCATTTCCAGGAAGTACTTAATTTATTAAGCTACTGCTTTTCTTAATCTCAGTGGAGATATTACTCCCTGATATACAGCTACCTATGCAGCATTCATGTCGTTCCTAAATGAGCTTTTATCTCTCTGTTCCCTCACCACAATCAGATTCTTCTGAGGAGTTCCAGTACATTATCCTTTCCCCTGGAATTACCTTAACAAGCTCCAGCTGTTTTTATTCTCAGAAGGTTTTACTGATATACAGCTAGGTACCAGCATGTTCATGTCGTTCCTAAATGAGCTTTTATCTCTCTCCCCTCACCACAAATCAGATTCTTCTGAGGAGTTCCCAGTACATTATCCTTTACCCTGTGTAATTACCTTAACAAGCTCCAGCTGCTTTTATTCTCAGAAGGTTTACTCCCTGATATACAGATGCCTACCACCTTCGTAAGTGCAGGTCCTAAATGAGCTTTTTTCTCTGTTCCCTCAACACAATCCAGATTCTTTTGGGGAGTTACCAGTACAGTAACCATACCAGGAAGTACTAAATTTATTAAGCTACTGCTTTTCTTATTCTCAGTGGAGATATTTACTGATAAACAGCTACCTACGTAGCAAGTTCATGTCGTTCCTAAATGAGCTTTTTTCTCTGTTCCCTCACCACAATCCAGATTCTTTTGGGGAGTTACCAGTACAGTATCCATACCAGGAAGTACTTAATTTATTAAGCTACTGCTTTTCTTAATCTCAGTGGAGATATTTACTGATAAACAGCTATGTATGCAGCATTTCATGTCGTTCATAATGAGCTTTTATCTCTCTCCCCTCACCACAAATCAGATTCTTCTGAGGAGTTCCCAGTACATTATCCTTTACCCTGTGTAATTACCTTAACAAGCTCGAGCTGTTTTTATTCTCAGAAGCGATACTCCCTGATATACAGCTGCCTAACCCTTTCGTAAGTGCAGTTCCTAAATGAGCTTTTTTCTCTGTTCCCTCACCACAATCCAGATTCTTTTGGGGAGTTACCAGTACAGTAACCACACAGGAAGTACTTAATTTGTTAAGTTACTGCTTTTCTTAATCTCAGTGGAGATATTGACTGATAAACAGCTACCTCCGCAGCATGTTCATGTCGTTCCTAAATGAGCTTTTATCTCTCTCCCGTCACCACAAATCAGATTCTTCTGAGGAGTTCCCAGTACATTATCCTTTCCCCTGTGTAATTACCTTAACAAGCTCCAGCTGTTTTTAATCTCAGAATGTTTACTCCCTGATATACAGCTGCCTTCCCACTTCGAAAGTGCAGGTCCAAAATGAGCTTTTTTCTCTGTTCCCTCACCACAATCCAGATTCTTATGGGGAGTTACCAGTACAGTAACCATACCAGGAAGTACTTAATTTATTAAACTACTGCTTTTCTTCATCTCAGTGGAGATATTTACTGATAAACAGCTACCTACGCAGCATGTTCATGTCGTTCCTAAATGAGCTTTTATCTCTCTCCCCTCACCACAAATCAGATTCTTCTGAGGAGTTCCCAGTACATTATCCATTCCCCTGTGTAATTACCTTAACAAGTTCCAGCTGTTTTTATTCTCAGAAGGTTTACTCCCTGATATACAGCTTCCTACCCCCTTCGTAAGTGCAGGTCCTAAATGAGCTCTTTTCTCTGTTCCCTAACCACAATCCAGATTCTTTTGGGGAGTTACCAGTACAGGAACCATACCAGGAAGAACTTAATATATTAAGCTACTGCTTTTCTTAGTCTCAGTGGAGATATGTACTGATAAACAGTTACCTACGCAGCATGCTCATGTCGTTCATAAATGAGCTTTTTTCTCTGTTCCCTCACCATAATCCAGATTCTTTGGGGAGTTACCAGTACAGTATCCATACCAGGAAGTACTTAATTTATTAAACTACTGCTTTTCTTAATCTCAGTGGAGATATTTACTGATAAACAGCTACGTATGCAGCATGTTCATGTCATTCCTAAATGAGCTTTTATCTCTCACCCCTCACCACAAATCAGATTCTTCTGAGGAGTTCCCAGTACATTATCCTTTCCCCTGTGTAATTACCTTAACAATCTCCAGCTGTTTTTTTCTCAGAAGCGATACTCCCTGATATACAGCTGCCTAACCCCTTCTTAAGTGCAGGTCCTAAATGAGCTTTTTTCTCTGTTCCCTCACCACAATCCAGATTCTTTTGGGGAGTTACCAGTTCAGTAACCATACCAGGAAGTACTTAATTTATTAAGCTACTGCTTTTCTTAATCTCAGTGGAGATATTTACTGATTAACAGCTACCTACGCAGCATGTTCATGACGTTCCTAAATGAGCTTTTATCTCTCTCCCCTCACCACAAATCAGATTCTTCTGAGGAGTTCCCAGTACATTATCCTTTCCCTTGTGTAATTACCTTAACAAGCTCCAGCTGTTTTTATTCTCAGAAGGTTTACTCCCTGATATACAGCTGCCTACCCCCTTCGTAAGTGCAGGTCCTA